>NW_022196915.1:101237354-101239327 GCF_008632895.1 Mastomys coucha
GAAGATTACATTTTTGCTTTTTTAGAGATGTAGTTCCCCTCCTTGTGTTGGAGTTTTCCATTTATTACACTTTGAAGGGCTGTATTTGTGTGAATTTGGTTTTTTCATGAAATATTTTGGTTTCTCCATCTATGGTGATTGAGAGTTTTGCTGGGTATAGTAGTCTGGGCTACCATTTGTGTTCTCTTAGGATCTGTATGACATCTGCCCAGGATCTTCTAGCTTTCATAGTCTGGTGAGAAGTCTGGTATAATTCTGATAGGCCTGCCTTTATATATTACTTGATCTTTTTCCTTTACTGCTTTTAGTATTCTTTCTTTGTTTTGTGCATTTGGTGTTTTTACTATTATGTGGAGGCAGGAAGTTCTTTTCTGGTCCAGTCTATTTGGAGTTCTATAGGCTTCTTGTATGTTCATGAGCATCTCTTTCTTTAGGTTAGGGAAGTTTTCTTCTATAATTTTGTTGAAGATATTTACTGGCCCATTAGATTGGGAGTCTTCACTCTCTCCTATACCTATTATCCTTAGGTTTGGTCTTCTCATTGTGTCCTGGATTTTCTGAATGTTTTGGTTTAGGAACTTTTTGCATTTTCTTTGACTGTTGTGTCGATGTTTTCTATGGTATCTTCTGCCCCTGAGATTCTCTCTTCTATCTCTTGTATTCTGTTGGTGATGCTTGCATCTATGTTTCCTGACTTCTTTCCTAAGATTTCTAACTCGAGTTGTCTCTCTCTGTGATTTCTTAATTGTTTCTACTTCCATTTTTAGGTCCTGGATGGTTTTGCTCAATTCCTTGACCTGTTTGTTTGTGTTTTCTTGTAATTCCTTAAGGGTTTTTTGTGTTTCCTCTTTAAGGGCTTCTATTTGTTTACTAGTGATTGCCTGTAGTTCCTTATGGAACTTTTTGTTTCCTCTTTAAGGGCTTGTATCTCTTTGCCTGTGTTCTACTGTATTTCTTTAAGGGAGTTATTCATGTCCTTTTTAAATTCCTCTAGCATCATCGTGAGATATGATTTCAGATCCAAATCTTGCTTTTCCGGTGTTTTGGGATATTCAGGACTTGCTGTGGTGGGAGTACTAGGTTCTGATGAAGCCAAGTAGTCTTGGTTTCTGTTGGTAGGATTCTTGCGTTTGCTTTTGCCATCTGTTGATCTCTGGTGTTAGATGTTCTAGCAAGATGTTCTCTGAGTAGAGCTTGTCCCTCCCATGGGTCTGTAAGCCTTTGTAGGTACTTCTGGGAGATCGGCTCTGCTCTGGTAAATCCCAGGCACAGATGGCTATGGATCAGTTGTCCTTCCTAAGTCCTGAGGTCAGAGCATACCCTGGAGACAGGCTCTCTGCTTGTGGGAAAGGTGCAGAGAGGGCTATGTATCTGTTGTCCCTCCTACGTGTGGTCTGAGGTAGAAATGATCCTGACCAGGCTGTTCTTCGACTTGTGAGGCCTGTGCCTCCAGGCTGGTCATGCCTTAGAAAGTCACCAGGGAGAAAATGGCGGATCTCATCTGGGTCCCTGGGTTGAAGTACTCCGAGAAGGCAGGCTCTCCGCTTACAGGGAAGGGGTAGAGAGGGTTGCAGATCCAATGCTGTCACTCGGAGGCTGAGAAGATTCTGTCCCTGCTGCCCTGAACAACTAGTGAGGCCTGTGCCTCCTGGCTGGTCCCTCCTGAGTCTCTGGGTTAAAGCACTCCCTGAAGGTAGGCTCTCCACTTGCAGGGAAGTGCAGAGATGGTTGCAGATCCACCACCATCATTTGGAGGCTGAGAGGATCCTGTCCCTGCTGCCCTGCACAACTAGTCAATGGCAGGTTATTTAACAAAGAAAATATTTTACTAAGTCACCCTAGAAAGGTTGTATCATGTAGAAAAACTTAATTTTTACAAAGACAATACAAACATAATTTGCTTTTGTTTAAATGCCACAACATGAAGATAGAATGCCCCCTTGATACTAAAAGTTAGACTATATAGTATGCTT
>NW_022196915.1:101239357-101317645 GCF_008632895.1 Mastomys coucha
AAAAAAAAAAAATAAGAAAGAAACAAAGGGAGAAAGAAAGAAAGAAAGAAAGAAAGAAAGAAAGAAAGAGAGGAAGGAAGGAAACTGCAATTAAACTCTATTACTCAAAAAGCAAATGAAAAACAGAATGTTTCATGGAAAACCTCAGCTATTTTAACAATCAACAAACCATTGAAATCCTGATTTCAAATAGTTGATAAATTCCCCAATAGTGAGTGGCCTTCAGTGAGAGAAAATCAGTGACATAAGTAGGCGGGTCTACATTTAGACAGAGCTAATTTTACCAGACTGTCAGTGAATGAGTCAGCTCTGCAGTAATTATAATTAGTGAGCACTGCTACAGGACTATTCATGATTATCTATTATGTAGAGATTTGACTAAAGTTTGTCAAGAAAGTTTTACTGCCACCAGAGTGGAAAACTTGTTAGGATGAAACTTGCCACAGGGAATATAACTAATTATCATACTCCTGTAGGTTTAAAAGGCTTTCCTTTATTAACTGTCCCTCTTTTCAAAATATTAATGTCTGGGTTAATATTAACTGCCAGTGTGTTTAAAAGGTCACCTCTTGTGTGACATTCCATAGGTAATTATTCCATCAATAGCAAACAACAGTAAATGTCGTACTTTTATATGGTCAATTTTGGAAACTTCTAGAAAATGCCAAGTATTGCAACCTTTATCATAATTCTATGTGGGAGGAAGCTGGGGGTCATTTTTATTCTTTTCTACTTAATCGACCAACAGATTACAATGGTCTTTCATAAGTCAACCTGAAAGCTGAAAACTCCCCAAGATGTGTCAGGCTTTCTTTGGGTTTGATTTAAAGTTGTTGATCAGTTTTGAGAGCATATTTTTAAGGCAATATCTAAAACACTATTATCTCAATGTCATACATTTAACCAAACATATTGTAGAATATATTTAATAATCTATAAATCTGTACTGGTTATTTTCTCTCATCCATTCTTGAAATATATTAAACACCTTTCTCATTGCTGCATGTGATCCTGTGAAGGAATCTGAAAGGGACAGTAACCATCCTTGTTTGCTCATCACCACTTCCACATATTGTTAAGGGACATTTTATATTATAAGGATTTCATTCTTATAGCAGAAAATAACTATGGAAACGAATTTCTTTAAGCAATTCAGCCACAAGTAATTTGTAAGAGAATGCTAATGTTAACATCAATGTCATTAAAAAGTATCGTGGTAAAGCAGAATCCTCAAGCTAATGCTTTTTGGAATATGTAGTCAATCTATAAATTCATCATGCATTTGCATGGTTTATTTGCTGAAAGCCACAGGAAGTGACAAATGGCTTTATTTGTTTAATCTATTAAGAGGTGGCATGAATCAAAGACAACATATGTGTGTTGAAAGTAGGTTAAATATAATTGGTATTAGAATAGGCCCAAGGGGAAGACTGCCACTTTCCAAATACAACTTTACAATTTGCTATGGAACCTTAGATAGCATTTCTCTGTCCATGAACATCTTCAGTGGCTCAGTTTCACACCTGTAAAATAAGGTTCCTGTAGAGTCACCTTACAAGTCAACTGTGCAGATTAAGTGAATTGCCTTATGTTAAGTGAGTGTGCCAATTCAGGAACACGAATTCTGTATAACGTGCAGCTTTTACCTGTCATGATTTCTTATACTTAGCAAGTCTCAATCCCTCAGTGGATAAGTAAGTGCACTCTCCTTACAGATGCTGTAATAAGGAATTGGTAGGGTCAAAAATTGCATTACTAATCCAAAATGTCAATTATTTAGCCAACTGCCTTGATATGTTAGCATAAAGTATTTCCTTAAGCAACTCTAGCACTTAGAGTGATGGCCATATTATATGGAGCTCGACAAAATGCAAGACCTAGATCTTTAGAATATTGGCCCCATCCCTCTCAGGCTACAGCACTCAGGATAGTGGCCAGTACCTTACCTTGCAACATAATAATCTTGGCCTTGGTGGCTATGGACTTGGATGAGCCAGCCTTACTCCTCTGCTGGTCAGAGAAGCAGGAGAAAGAGGTACTAGGCTAACCAAGTCAATTTCCATCCTGGCCTAGATCCAGGGTTCCGAGTTGTATTCCTCACCCTAAAACCCACCTAATCTATGAAGAGCTAGAACATGCAAAGTGCATAGTCCTGCAGATCCAAAGCTGAAGGATCTCCGTGACAACAGAATATCCAAAAGGAGTCCCAGTGGGGATACACAGTATTGATAGTGTAGCAGAAGGCAGAGGCCTCAAACCAGAAACAACTCATTGCAATGAACATTTGCAAGTTAAGCTGTTTGGGAAAAAAATGTATAGCATGTGGCACACAATAACAGAAGGCAGCTTCCAGAGTGGCGGGATATTTTTATTTTGGTTTGATTTGTTTTGTTTTGGAGGAGGTTGCAAGAGCAGAGAGCAGATAAGGGGTGGGGAGATGAGTGGGGTTCTGATGCATGACGTGAAATTCACAAAGAATCAATAAAATGGTTTTATTTTTTTAAAGAATGTATCTTAGAAAAATAAATATTAAGAAAATCCCCTTCAGAATTACTAAAATGTGCTCGTTGAAAGAATACAAATGTTAAGTAAATATGATTATACTTACTCATATGTACAAATGTATACTCATATACTTAATCATATGGCTTAATTTGTATTGGTTTGAATAGAAACAGTAAATTGAAAGATAATATGTGTATAACCTGGATATAACAAAATGGTAGTCTTTATAGTTTTGTTTTTCTTTCAGGTTTTTGTTGTTTGTTTGGTTGGTTGGTTTTGATGACATGGTTTGTCTGTATAGCCCTGGCTGTACCTAGAACTTGATTTATTCTGTTCCTAGAACTTGATTTATAGGCCAAGTTACGAGTCTGCTGTTACAGGTCCCATAGGTGGACAAAGCTTTACATTCTTACATTTGTATAGGGGTGGGGGATCTAGGTTGATCCCGTGGATACTCTCTGGTTGGTGGTTCAGTCTCAGGTAGCCCCTGTGAGCCTAGATTAGTTGATTTGGTAGGTTTTATTGTGGAGTCCTTGACCTCTGTGGCTTCTTCAATCCTTCCTCCCCCATTTCCACAAGATTCCCTCAGCTCTGCCTAATGTTTGGCTGTGCGTCTCTGGATCCATCAGTTGCTGGGTAAAGCCAATCAGATGACTGTTACACTAGGTGCCTCTCTGCAAGTATAGTAGGATATCATTAACAGGTCAGGAGTGGGAATTCTCCCCTGGCATGGAACTCAAGTTGGGGCAGTCATTGATTATCCATTCCCTCGTTTTCTGCTCCCTTTTTATCCCTGAACCTTTTATAGGCAGAAAAACTCATGGGTCAAAGGTATTGTGACTGGAATGGTACCAGCATTCCTCCATTGGAAGACTTGCCTGATTACAGAAGATAACTAGTTCATGTTCCATATTCCCTATACTATAAGTCTTAGCTGGAGTCACCTACGTAGACACCTGGGCATTTCCATTGTCCTAGATTTCTAGCTTCTCCCAGAAATGCCCCTCAACTAATGCCAGTTCTCACTCCTAGTTCTCTTTCCCACTATCATCCCCACACTTGAAATGTTCAGTTCATTTAGAATTACTAAGCATCCTGTTCACTTATTTGATAGTTTTGACAGAAGAATTAATACAAATTTCCTCAAAACAAAGATTTGGTTTGAATCTTAGTTTGGTAGCTAAGACCATAATCTTCATCTTATTTAGGACAAAGGAACAAGATATAAAGCTTTCAGTGATATTCAGTTAATACCAAATGATTAGAATATTTCTGAATATATATGTATATGACCCCTTTAAGAAAATTATTTAATGCCTAGTGTTAAAAATACTGTTTGCGTTAGTATTTCTATACTGCGGTAGTTTATAGCATGATTTGTCCTTGATTCTAAGGCTTTCCTTATAGTTCAGTTCTAATTGGTTTTAACACTACACCTTATCTCATGATACTAATTTGAAATTACATCCATTTACCACTCTATTATCATTCCATTGTGAATAGCACAAGAATAAAATAAGAAACATTATAATAAATGCATGTAATATTTTTATATCATGGAATTCTGTGTTGGTTGGAACACTGTAATATAGTATGATGACATCATGCATAAATTCAGTAACAACTCCTCATTTATTTCTTACTCATTTTAAGAATCTGCTAAACACAGAATAGAGAGGTATTTTCTATGTACTTAATTGTATGTACACTGTTCTTCTACATTTAATAAAGCCTTGTTACATAAAATTACAAAAGAGATTCCCTCCATTGTGGTTTACCAGATTTTATATTTGCTGGGCTTCTCCAGTTATCTTGAACATATATTCAGATTACAGAAATAGTGAACAATATAAAAACTGAATCAATTGAATGTATTAATATCAGTATGAAGAAAAAAGTAGATAGAAACTATTTGAAAATTTTTTGAAATGTCACTGAAATTTTTAAAAATTAAAGTTAATACAAAGACTTCATATTGATTAATTAACAACAAACATATTAAAGGTAACTTTGATAGAATTACAGGACTGAACTCTGCTTACACAGACCTAACCCTGGTCCTGTGAACATTTGAAATTTATTAAGTACTTTAAGTTGCCAATGTAGACAAGGAATAGATAAAATGCCTGTTTCTTCTTCTCAGGATAAAATGTTCCTTTAAAGGACTTTATAAAAACAAAGAAAATTAATGATAAAAGGAGACGTATGTATTATGTATGACTCATTTCCCTTGCTTAGAGAATCATATACTTCTGGTATTTGTTAGATTCTGGGTGAGCATATTTCCTCTCCCCCCACACCCTTCGTCCTCCTCCTCCTCCATTTCCTCCTCCTCCTCCTCCTCCTCCACTTCCTCCTCCTCCTCCTCTTGTTCTTCTTCTTGTTCTTTTTCTTGTTGTTGTTGTTGTTGTTGTTGTTGTTGTTGTTGTTGTTGTTCTTCTTCTTCTTCTTCTTCTTCTTCTTCTTCTCCTCCTCCTCCTCCTCCTCCTCCTCCTCCTCCTCCTTCTCCTCCTCCTTCTTCTTCTTCTTTTTCTTCTTTCCCTCCCTCTTCTTTTGAGTTTATGACATTTGCCACCCTTAGAACCAGATTATGTCACCAAGGGCGTCTGGGTTTCATTAACTATATTCACTTCTTTGGAGGTTTGAAAAAGAATGATACCCATAGCTCATAAATTTCAATATTTGATTACCAAGAAGTGGCACTATTTAAAAGGATTAGGGAGTGTGGCCACATCGCAGAAAATGCATCACTGGACTTTGATATTTCAAAAGCCCATTCTAACCCCAAGTCTCTGTCTTCCTGATGTCGACAGATCCAGATTTAGAAGTCTCAGTTCCTTCTCCAGCAGCAGTATGCCCTTTTGTTGTCATGATTCCTACTATGATGACAATCAACTACACCTCTGAAACTGTTAGCAAGCCCCAATTGTCTTAGGGTTTTACTGCTGTGAACAGACACCATAACCAAGTCACGTCTTAGAGGTTCAGTCCATTATTATCAAGGCAGGAGCATGGCAGCATCCGGGCAGGCATGATGCAGGCAGAGCTGTGAGTTCTACATCTTCATTGGAAGGCTACTAGCAGAATACAGGCTCTTGGCCAGCTATGATAGGGTCTTAAAAGACATACCCACAGTGACACACCTACTCCAACAGGGCCACACCTTCTAATAGTGCCAAGCATATACAAACCAAAACATTCCACTCCCTAGCCCCCATAGGCTTGTTAAAACATATGAATCTATGGTGGCCTTACCTAATACATTTAGTCCAACTTCAAAAGTCCTTATAATCTATAGCAGTCACAACAAGGCTAAAATCCCAAAGTTAAAGTCTCTTCTGACATTCATCCAATCACTTAACTGTAATCCCCAAAGCAAGACAGAAAAACAGCTCAGCGAACTCCAAACTCTTCATCTCCATGTCTGAGGACAAAGCAGTCTTCAGATCTCTGCTCGTTTTTATCTTTGTTGACTGCAACAAAGTTCTTTCTCCTTGGCTGGTTCCATTTCCTGTTAGCAGCTTTCCTCAGCATATATCTCACAGCTCTGGCATCTCAGACATCTTGGGGCCTTCAAGGACACTTCAACATTGTAAGTTCTTGTTCCAGTGTCTGGGATCCAGACATGATTTTCTGGGTTTCTCCAAAAGGTTGGTGTCACTTCTCTATCTCTGCCCTCTGTAGCACTCTAAGGTCATGTTGATCCATTTCATTGCTGCTGCTGTTCTTGGTGATCATCCCATGGTACTGGCATCTCCAATATGCTGGGTTCTTCTGCTGCAACTAGGCTTATCTAATACGATTAGTCCAACTTCAAAAGTCCCCATAATCTACAGCAATCTCAACAATGCGAAAAGCCCAAAGTTCAACAGCCTCTCATAGGTTCTCTTCATGGTGCCAAGCTTCGACTTCTTTGCATGACCCCTTCAGTCCTAGGCTGTGAACTGCAACTGGGGATGTATCTTCACCAATGGCCTTCCACAGCCTCTCACAGTACCAAGTTTCAGCTGTTCTTCACGATGCCTTCATGCCTGCAAAACCAATGCCACCTGGGTGACTTTTATACATTACCAAGTACAGCTGCAACACGAGGTACAACCTTGGCTATCTCTGGAACATGGCGTCTTTGTGCTCTCTGAAAACACTTCCCAAAATATTTCACCCTCAGTGATGCTGGTCTCTTCTTAATCACCACTAGTTTCTTAGGTTCAGCTGACCAGAATCAATTGTCCCAGTAGTCTCTTCTATTCTTGAAGGCCTTATAGGGATATTAACCAAAACATGGCATGGCAAACAACCCTAAGACTAGGCACCTTCTCTCAGATTAAGGATGGAAGAGCCAGTAGGAGGAAGTGGGTCCCAAGAGCAGAGAAGAGTCAGAGACAGCCCCTGCTCCCATGATGAGGAATCCCACAGGAATATCAAACTAATCAACCATAACCGCTAGGCAGAAGACCTAGCTCAGAAACATACAAGCTCCCTGATTTTCAGTTCCGTCTCTATGAGCTCAGGTTTGTTGATTCTGTGGGGTTTCTTACAAGATCCTACACTTATCTTACTCCTACAACACTCCCTTCTTTTCTCCTGCAGAATTCTCCTAATGTTGGACTGAGGGTCTCTGCATCTTCTTTCCATTAGTAGCTGGATGGAGCCTCTTTGATGATGATTATGCTGGGCTCCTGACTAAGAGCATAGCAGAATATTATTAAGAATCATTTCTTCTTCTTTTCCAGGCATGTTTTGTTCTAACTTAGGTCTGGCTGTTAACACTCTAGGCAATGTCAGGGTGTACTCCTCTCATGGAATGAGTCTCAAGGTGGGCCACTCATTAGTTAGCCACTTACACAATTTCTGTGTAACTGTTACCCC
This sequence comes from Mastomys coucha, assembly GCF_008632895.1. NCBI lineage: Eukaryota > Metazoa > Chordata > Mammalia > Rodentia > Muridae > Mastomys > Mastomys coucha. The sequence continues at coordinate 101,246,732 of NW_022196915.1, forward strand.
AGCACATCGTGTAGGTAGGAAAGATTGTGGCTGGTCAATCCCTCCACTGAAAGTCATTTTGCATTTCACTGATGACTAAGGACATTAAGATCCCTCTGTTGAGAATTTCACCAAGTCCATGTCTAACAAAAGGGCTGATTTTCAAAATCTTCTACATGCTGACATTCAGTAAGGCTTGTTCCATTTGTGGAAGATGCGATCTATTTACCATTTTGTAATTTTGGCTTCTTTACCAAAGATAAGATGCCAGAGGTGTGAGGATTTAGGTTTGGGTCTTGATTCAGTCCCATGGATCAATCTGCTGAGTTTTACGCCAATACCATGTGAGTTTTATAGTTCAAACTGTAGCTCTGTAGTACAGTTTGAAATACCCCTTGGAGTTCTTTTATTGTATTGGATTGTTTTAGCTATCCCAGGATTTTGTTTTTCTATTGAGTACTAGTCTTTCACTGCCTGTAAATAACGAGTTGAAATTTTAATGTGGATTGCATTGCACCTGTAGATTGCTTTTGGTATGATGGCTCTTTTTACTATATTAGTCATACCAATTCTTGAGAACAAGAGATCTTTCCATCTTATGACATCTTCTTCAATTTCTTTCTTGGAAAACTTGAAGGTCATACAGGTATTTCGCATACTTGGTTAAAGTTTTGCTAAGGATGCTGTTTCCCTGTTTCTTTCTCAGGCCATTTACAGTTTGTACATAGAAGGGCTATAGAATTCTTCTTCAGGTAATGTTGTATCTATTCACTTTGGTAGAGCTGTTTATCAGCTGTAGAAGGTCAGTGGTATAATTTTTGCAGTCACTTACACGTACTATCACATCATTTACACATACTATCCCATCACTTACACGTACTATCCCATCACTTACACATACTATCCCATCACTTACACATACTATCCCATCACTTACACATACTATCCCATCACTTACACATACTATCCCATCACTTACACATACTATCCCATCACTTACACGTACTATCACATCACTTACACGTACTATCACATCACTTACACGTACTATCACATCACTTACACGTACTATCCCATCACTTACACGTACTATCCCATCACTTACACGTACTATCCCATCACTTACACATACTATCCCATCACTTACACGTACTATCCCATCACTTACACGTACTATCCCATCATTTACACATACTATCCCATCACTTACACGTACTATCCCATCACTTACACGTACTATCACATCACTTACACGTACTATCCCATCACTTACAAACCGCTACACTTTGACTTCTTCCCTTCCAGTTTGCATCCGCTTGATCTCCTTTACTTATCTTGCTCTAGCTAGAACTTCAAAAATTATATGGAATACATATGATGAGAGTGGGCAACTTTGTCCTGTTCCTGTTTTAGTAGAATTTAAGTTTATCTCTGTTTAACTTGATATTTCCTATTGGCTCCCTATAAAATGTCTTTATTATGTTAAAATATGCCCCTTCAATCCCTGATTTCTCCAAGACTTTTATCATGAAGGGGTGTTGGATTTTGTCAATGGCTGTCTCAGCATCTAATGAGATGAACATGTGAGGTTTTTTTCACTTCTTTCATATAGTGAATTACATTTTCTTTCTCTAATTTTTATAATTGTCTCTCAATAAGTAGTAAATATTACATCTATAATCAAATTAGTAATATTGTAAACATATTAAGTTTTTTAATATTTTCATTTTGAATAAATAGCTATTATGTAATATAATTATATTTAAATCTTAGTTTAATGCTACATTTTATTTTTATCTATTTTTTTTTGATTTCACTCTTTTGCCTATCCTTTGCTCAATAGATGTACAATAGAGTATTTAAAAGTGGAAAATATATGGACTCTGATATTACAAATATCAAAGTTTTTTTGGTGTAGTCACAGTAAGACCTTTAGACCATTACAAGATGAAGAGATAGAAGGAATGCCAGTCACTGTATTACACATTTAAAATGGCATCACAGAATTTACATGAGGCTTTTCATGCTTAGTTTCGATTAGGATATCAAAATGTCAAAGCTAATAATAACAATAAATATTAATTTACTTATTAAATGTAAAGACCATTTTTAAAAGAAAAATCATATGACTTTAACAGGAAAATTACCACTTTATGTAGAATGTATAATCACTTAGTTCTAGTGTATTCTATTACTGTATTTTGACCCAATCTCCAATAACCTTTCTATGATTTATTTGAAAATTCAGAGATTCAATTTCACAATACTTAAGAAACACTTCTAGTTCAATAATTCTATAATAAGGCTTTTAAATCTACATTCTGTCAGTATGTATACAAATAATTTTCCTTCCTTTGACAATAAAAAATATGTTTGGAGATCAGAAATCTCACCTCAAATTATGCTCTGTCATACACAAAGCTACTCTTTGTTATTTCTGCCTTCAGCATTTCTGTCTCTGAAATGAAAAGGTAAACAAGACACTTAATATCATGAAAATTCTTTTAAGTTTATTCAATATTTCATACACAGAACTAGAGTGAGCACATACTAGGCACTGGGAATTGTATATGATGATGCATGATAAATCAATACTAGACAGATAGATAGATGACAGACACAGATAAGATGATAGAAAATATGTAAATAAGACATAGACATGTAGATAATAGTCATTTGGATGATAGATAGGTAGTCAGATAGATACATGATAGGTAAATTGATTCAGAAACTAAACATGATACACACCGTTCCCTTCTCCTATTCTCTTCCTTGTAATAGTTTTAATAATCTGTTACCACAATGAACTTTCTATCTTTTCCTGTTGATCTGCTCCTTTCTGTGTGCTGGAAGGCATGATGAAGAGCAGAGGCAAAACATAGCTGAGGGAAGTGTCTCTGTGAAAATCTGAATACCACAAAGACTAATTATGGAGCTCCTTTATCCCACCAGACCCTAATATTGGGATAAAGCCTTGCTATTTGTGTTTATGGATAAGTTATGCACCAAATATGAAGAGCTACCCAGACACAGGCAGCCACTCTAATTCCTATGTCATAATTTACACTAAATTAATGCAGGCAGATGTAATATAATTTTTGTCTTTCTAAGCTTGAGCTAGCTATTGAACAATTTAAATGTGTTTTTTTTTTTTTACCTACTAGAAAATTAAATATTCTCCATATTGAGGATTTTTAGAATATTTCAGAAAGGAAAATTGTTCAGTGTGTTGTGTGTGATAATAGCCCACATTGTAATTCAGGCAAATACACCTCTCAGGGTATAAGATTTTGAGATCCTTATACTCGACTATTATCTCATCTTTTTGAGCAATTTTCATATCTGTTTTTAATTTAATCTTTAAACTGCATACTGGAGATGAAGCTTGATTATCTTGCTATGATTTTTAACCTGTGTGAATAATGCCTTGATTTCAGATTTGGCATTCATTGGCATGCCACCCAACAACTTCTACCTTATAATCAAATGATATAGTCAGCAAGAAAATGTACAAAAAACAAAATATGAAATTGTTACACTGGTGTTGCCTTCTTATGACCCCAGTGCTGGTGAAATACGATCAGGATGGTCAGAAGTTCAGCATTATCCTTAACTACACAGCAACGTTAATGCTCACCTGGAATAAACCATATTTTCTCAAGAAAACATTATGTTAATTTAATTCTAATCACAAACTGCTCAAAGTGGCTTTATGGTTGTAGTTGTCACATATTCTAAGTGAATTCCTGTAAGAAAAGATTACTAGATCTATTTCTCTTATTTTTTATTGTCACTAAGAATCATTGCATAAAAATAGAAATAATTAAATCAGCAAAATCTTAGGAGATCACTGCTTTCTTTAGCAATATATCCAAGTATTACCAGGTCTAATCACTAGACGTTAGGAATTTTCTTTTCTGTTGGATGAAATAAAAAACTCATTTGTAAGGTCTACCCCCTTTTCTTGAATAAATGAGAACTGGTTACTCACACTCTACAATATCCACCACTTTCACTAAGCACATGTGTACAAAGGAACACACACCAAAATAAGATTTTTAGTTTTTGTAAATAGCAAGGAGAAGTACATATGATACCGGACTTCTTGCATTGTAACATAAAGAGATAATCATAAATGCCTGAGAGATAATTTTTAAAATACAGGTAATTGAAAATATGCAAAATCAGATGAAATATAAGGATGACATTGCTAATAGATAACCAATCTCAGAAGAGTTCCTTCACTGTGGGGCCCAATATGCCTTATTGACCTGATATTGAATGTTTTATGAATGGCCAGGTTTGCTTCTGGGTACTAGTACTTCCATATAGTCCAATATATAAAAGATAAGAGAAAAACCAAGATCAAGACTTACCCACCCCATTCTCTGCAACCTGATTTAGGAAGGTGTGTTGATGTTCACTTTTCTCCTTTCTCTTTGTCATTATACTTGAGTTAAATGTGCACTGAGATTATGTTGTCAGGGAAGAATAGAAGAAAATGAATTAACATTCATGATAGCACATTCAAGTTTTCCATTTCATTGGATCACATTTGAAGAATTTGAGAATTTTTCATTAAAGATGATAGGTTGGTGAGCTTGTTTTACCATCAGTGTGAATTTCAGAGGCATTACAAATACCCCAGACCTCCAAAGTTGACTGTGCTCATAACCACTACTATTTCTTCTTCTTTTTATATAAGATCTCAACACCTCTGACATATCTGAGTGCTCTTTATAATATGACCAAAACTCCTGACAAAACAGCCTTCAATCAAAAGCATTTGCTCTATGGAGCAAACGTCAATGCAATCACTAACATCATTGAGGAATTTGCTTGAACAACTGCATTTGGAGAGCCAGAAAAGGCACTGTATCATTCTTGACTCATACTTCTTGTTCTGTCTGGTCCTCATTTCAAGGACATGGTCATTTCATAAGACAGACCAACCTCTTTCTGGTCACTACTATTCTTAATTCAGAATGTGTAATTATACAGCATTTGTGATTAAAATGCTGTCACAGAAAATTATAGAACATGAACTCTATGCTCACATGTTCAGTACTGTGTGCCATGTCAAAGGCATTTTAAATCCTCCTGAACATCTCATTCCAGGATTTGTTGTTTCTGTGTAATAGAGACAACCATGCTTTTAGAAATATCACTCCCATTTGTGAATGCACACAACAGTTGGATCAGAGAAGAATAGCTATACCTAAGGAACGAAATATATCTATCTTGTAAAGTACTATTTTTATCTAGAAAGCCTGTTTCTTTCAGTGTAAAGATACAGGAAGATACAGAGAGTCTAACGACTTCTTCACTGATACTGAATGATTTAATAGAGTAAGGTTGAAGTATATATTCCCTCCATTTTCAATGGCAATACCTTAGGATATTATTTCAGCTATGTTCTCTTGAGAGGAGGCATGTCAAACTCACACTCTTATAATGTATTTTAGTATTCATTTTAACACTTTCTAATTCTCATAATCCATGACTTTACAATATCTATTGTAAATTTCTAAAATTATCAGTAATAAAAATATAAGGTCATTTGAGAGCTACTTATTTCCCTCTTATTGTTGACTTTTAAATTATATAAGAAGGAAAAGAAAAATATTTTTGAGCAAGAAACTACACACACACAAATTTGTGTATATACATTATATAATTGTATTTATATATTTGTCTCCCTAGTCTGTTTGAACGTGAATGGCTTTCAATAAGTTTGCCTTCATTGCATATAGCATATGGCTACAATACAGCATTTGTATTGGACTAAATGAGTTCTGTTTAAATGCTCTCATATTCACTTGGTAAGTGATACTGAGGTGCTTGGAAGCTGAGGCTTATGGTGAGTCCTGCCAAAGAATTTCCTGGAATGTGGGTTTGGATAGTTTAAATACTGAACAATGAAATTCTAAGTAGCTTTGGAAAAATGAGAGAGAAATTCTGGTATTTGTTGGCTTAACTCAACTAGAAAAATTTTAAATAAAACTTACTTCAATAAATTCGCATTCTTGAAGCAAATGAAAACATTTGCTTTAGAGCTAAAGAAAGTAAAGTGCCTGTATTTGTAATCAATTTTAAGTGTTTTATAAGTGTACTGTTGATTTGAACAGCTGGTCAATAATACACTGCTTGGTGTGCTCATTTCATAATTATGAGTAATAGGGCTCAGTATCAGACTTCAGCAGCCTCCACTAACAGCAGCTATACTCCTGTCTCAACTCATGAGTCTAGTGAGCACAGAGAAGTTTGTGACATTGCTTTGCTTAACCTTTTCACTTTGGAAATCCAACAAAGTCTCTTTACACAAAAAATCCCTTCATATTTTCAATGTCTCTGTTCTTCAATTGCAGTAACACTGTAAAAATATTTGCTTTAGTGTCCTTGAATTAATGATCTATCACGGCTATGTTCTTTTATCAACTGACTTCCTTTCCATATACGTGCACATACCCATTTAAATGTTCATCACATGTTTTTCTCTCTCTACTTCCTTTCTACTTTCCTACTTATTCACTCACTTGCATCTGAGTAGTGTGCAGTTTCTCTAATTTTGTATTTTTAAGGGCTATTACAACATATGATATCTCTGTAAGTGGGTGGTTGATGTTATATGGCAGAACAAGACCATTTCTTTTCTATTACATATAAGAAGCTTATTTTCTATGCATGCCCTCTATCTCTAATGAGTTTGCCCAGAGTGAAAATCCCACATCTATCCCAATAGCTCAGTCTTTAAAACTGAGAATACCTCCAAACCACAAAGAAATCAGCACCAGACCTACACCCTCCCTCTAACACAATAGAAAATCTTTGTAGCAGTCACTCTGCACTCTATAGGTGACAACATGCATATCAATCATGAGATGCATTGGATAAAATGCTTAGGGAACACACGATGTTCTTTCCCACCCCTAAGAACCCTACCCTGCAAACTATTCTCTACAGTTGCTCTCTGTCTCACAGACACACACACACACACACACACACACACACACACACAAAGATATTCTTTCCCTTTAACATTTAGTACTGAAATATCTCTGATAAAATTACCATTTATTATCTTAAGAAGCAGTGTGAAGGACAAATGACCGTCAGTAGCAGGCATGTCTGAGTCAGTCACATTGACTGGGAAAAAAGAAGCCACCCACTTCATTTTGTTCTAGCTCAGCATCTTTACCTGCTCAGCACAGATGACTACAAAGGTACACAGCATTGTAGAATTAAACGATAACTACATTACAAGGGCCTAACACAGTACCTATGATTAAGCAAGTGCACTAACAGATTTATTTGCATTATAATCTTATGTTTCTAATTAACACAATAATTGTTTATCTCTTTTAAAATGTTCTTGAACTTGTTTGCTGGTAATGTGTATGCACAAACCCATAATGTGAGAGTTTGTTACACTAAAGAAATTACATAACTGAAAAACAACAAGATGGTAAAGCAGGAATTCGAATAAAAATGGAATAATATAGCACTTTGTGATCACTGTCCATCTGTGTACTTTGCTCAGGATATTAGTTTATGGGAAAGAGTGAGATTTTCTGTTTTTAGTTATGCTTTGAAACCTGAAGTGGATTATCAAAGGCAAGATTCCCGTCAGCTCTCTAGTCATCACTGCTTGCCTGTGTATTCTTAGTTTGAGGTGAGATTCTTTGCGTTTCTCTGCTGGTCTTTGTTGGCTTTGAATCATTTTGCCTCCTTGTCAAAATTCAGCATTGGCTGCATGAAAGCAGCAGACATTTGTTTCTTCTGGCAAAGGGAAGCTGCAGAAGAGACCTGGGAGTCTTGTGTATAGAGAGTAACCGGTGTGAGTGAGCAAGTTTGATGTTTCAGCTTTCATGCCACAAAACCATGAGGGAAGTTATACAAACAGTAGGAAACAACGTCCTATGAGTTAAAGCCAATGCACAGACAGATCAGAAAACACATGAATATTAACACTGTGCCATTGCCTTTTCTCTTTACCTGAGTATATATCCCAGTTATTATATTAAACTAGTTTTGCAAATCTGTAATTTATTTTCCATGTAAAGAAAGTTTTGCACATGATCACATGCCAGAACAAAGGCATCAAATTGCTGATTGTTTATAGTTTTATTATCTGATATGGATTATTAACATGAATAAACCAGTCACCTGTCAGCATATGTCAGTTTTATATAAACAAGCCTCATATTTCCAGTAGTTCAGACACTGGTACACCAGAACACATAAAACTATTAAGCTGCAAGTGAATAATACACATCTGGAAACCTATTACAGACTTTATTACAATATCCCAACTTTCAGATCTGAAATGACTTTCTTCTATGAATTCTTTATGTTTATTTATCTTACATACTGCATCTTAATATACTTTGTATTTAGATTTGTATTTCACTTTATAGATTGTGTGTGTGTCTCTGTGTGTGTGGGTGGGTCTTTGTGTGTGTACATTTTATTCATTTTTGTACATATATCTTATATCTGCAATGTCTATGAAGAAGACAATGCTGAGATGCTGGGTACCCTGACAGTGGAATTACGGAGAGTTGTAGTGTGCCAGGAAGGTGCTTAGATATGAGTCCTGGTCCTATCAAAGCATAGCAAGCATTACCTTTTCCTTAGAAGACATAGCCACATACATACAAGCATGTCCACATGTCACATGTATGTAAACATACCACACACATAAGTACATATACCCCCCCACACAGTCATCTCTGACTCATATCTCTCTCTCACACACACACACACACACACACACACACACACACAAACACACAAAATAGCACATTTCCTTCTTACTACTTGATATATTCCTACTCTGTTTAGAGGCATAATTTGACACTTAAGTTGCAATAATGAGGCATGCCATTGGAACATGTCACTTGCTTTTCCCTTCAGTTACTGTGTTGCTAGAGATACGATTATAATGATTATGATGATGAGGAGGGTGGTGATGATGATGACAAGGAGGAGGCTTCTGATGACATAAATGAAAATGACAATTCTTTGACAAAGACTAAGCACATTAAAGCTTTATTATAAAAAGTCTGAAAATTTTGCCAGAATATGGAAGTCAAATGACTGATGTTTTATAAAAGTCATGACTTTTTTCCCTAGTAAATTTATTTAAATTGGCAACTAGAGTATATATGCAATAAAGCTAACATGTTAGCAAAGTTATGGTTATGATATATGAACTATTGACTTATTTGGTTATTTCAACGTTGTCAATTGTTCCATCTCTTTGTTGACTATTTTTGCCATTTTAATACAGTACATAATTTTGAGAGAATACTTGGTATGCTTTAAAACTTTTTCTTTCTTCTTGTTCAATTCTTCGCACTGTAATAAATAGCATTTCTCCAAACATTTTTAATGTTATCTGGTTAGGTCCACAATTCCCTGAAAATTCTTAAACAAGATCATATCTTTCTGTGAGAAGTGCATAATTCTGGAGGACAGAGCACAATATTAAGCCCTGTACTTCCTTCCCTCTTAGTATTACTACTACACATTGCTAACCTCAGTCTATGGCTAGAGATTGAGTGTTCCTAACCTGGACCCCTGGGATCTCCCAGAGACCAGGTCACCAACCAAAGAACACACGCAGGCTGGTCTGTGGCTCCCGGCACCTATGTAGCAGAGGACGGTCTTGTCTGGCCTCAGTGAGAGATGATCTTCCCAATCCTGCACAGACTCAATGCCTCAGCAAAGGGGGATGGAAGGTACCCTCTCAGAGGCAAAAGGGAGTGGGAAGGGGAAGAAGTCTGTGAGGGGCTATTGGGATGAAGGCAACACTAGGGATGTAAATAAATATAACAATTAATAAAAAATAAAAGAAGAGGCTGTTGTAGCCTCTGTTTGTCGTTAAGTTCATTTGCCACATGATTCCCAAACACATAGCTGGTTAATTATTAGAACATATGAAGAAAATCATCTATAACTGTTGTCGCAGGTTCAGCTGCATTCTTCTAATAATTGTAGATACCATGATGTCAATGACCCTGTCCTTGAGATGATGTGGACATAGCACAAAAGATTGGGTACTCTTAACAGGGAGTGTTCACAAACAAGGCAGGAGAGTACAATTCTTGGAAAAACAGAATGAGACAAAAATGTGAGATTTACTGATTTCCTCCTGGTAATTAAGAGGTGACCTCTGGGCTCCTCTAATATCTGACTGAACTAACTCCAGCAAGTATCACCTCATGCCTGCTGGTCTAATAGGCCATTTTCAATGTAGTCTCACATATTATTACTTCCTTGTAGTTTTTTAAATTTGAAATTATCCCTTTATGCTAAATTAAAGATATTCCTCATATTTATTTTGATTATCTTACTTGTATATTTTCATTCCCAGTAAATGTATGTTTTCATGTTTGTATGCATGAATTCTCAACATAATAAAGAATATCCTTTCGTTGTAAAAGATGACAAGTTCCTAAAAATGTAAGGAATATGTTCACCTTATTGAACATTGCTTACATGTGTGCATCACTATATAATCTTTAGCATACTTCAGGTGGATTAATTTTTACCTTAATATCATTTCTAAATACAGAAATATCTTCTAAAGCACTTATATAATCAAGAAAGATTCTCCTAATGTGTAAGAGATCCCATTTATATTTTAGTCACTTTTTGAATTCCCATTTTCCACTTTACAAATAAATCTCTCAGATAACATCCTATTTACCTCAATCAAAAACCTTTCTACATTCAGAACTAATACTTCTGATAAGTAATAACTAAGTTGTGTCTTATAAATCATGCACATACATACATTGACACACAAATGCATAAACAAAAATAGTTTTAAATATGTAAAGCATAAAAATTGTCACCATATTAAGTATACCATTTAGTGTCACTAATTATATTCACAATAATAATATCAATTTTTGTACTTTCACTGCTCCATTTCTGGATATTTTAGTTATCCTAAGCAAGAACTTTGTATGGTTAAGAGATATGCTCATGGACTCTCTATTAACTCCTTAGTAACGTGAATCTATTTTTGATATCTAATAAATTTGTCTATTCTAAATACTTCATGTAAGTTAAGTACACAATATTCACTTCTTTTTATCTTATTTCATATAAGATATATTTCACATAAAATAAAAAAAATTCATTCCTTACTATTCTTTTTTTGTATATATACAAGTCATAGGCAATTTATCAGTCATTCATGAGTGGAGGGATACTGTTTTCAGTGGACACATAATGAACATGCCTTAAAGATCATCAGCAGCAAAAAATCTATATCAGTTCCTGGGTATTTATTAGATGGAATTGTGGGAACTATCAGGTCATGTGGTAATACCATGGTTAACTTCAATAGGAGATAAAATGGTCCCCACCCACAATGCTGATGGACAATTGCAGTGTCTCTGCACAAACCTCTGTTCTTTCTGAGACCAGTGCCTTCCTGTCAGGGGATAATGTCTGCTCACATTGCTTTAGGTGTGTGAGTGCATCTTCCTAGCTAGCATTTCAGTACGTTTTATTCGTTCTGTACATCTAGTCAAGCCTTTTCCTCTTGTATTCCATGCAGAATCTTCTTGCTGCTGGTTTGGGGTATTAATGTGTACATGTTCTCTGTGTTAACGTATCACTGAGATTGAGGGTACTACTCAGTGGTAGCGTGTTTGGGCTGGCATGCATGGATTCGTATTGACACACAACATTGTAGATGTCAATCCACAACGGAGTAACAATATTTTCCTGTATTCCTTAGATTACCTTCTCATAGTATTGATGTTGTCCATCAAAATATAAAGTTTTATCATTTGGATAAACTTAAGGCCCTTTATTTTTTGAGACTGTTGCCAGCTCAAGATCATGAAGACTGACTCCTGTGTTTATTTTTTATTAATTTACTATCTCTAACATTATATTTTGAATTCAGCTTCTCCTCCCTCCCCCCATCCCCCCTCCTCATCCAGTCATCCTCCACTCCCTTCAGAAAAAGGCAGGCCTCCCAGGACTATCAACCAAACATGCATATCAATTTACAGGAAGACAGGAATTCCCCTCATAGTAAGGCTAGATGAGGAAACCTAGGAGGACAAGGGTCCTAAAACAGGCAAATGGTTAGAGTTGGCTTCTGCTCCCTCTGTTAGGAGCCCCACAAGGATACCAATTTACATAACATATGTGCCAAGAACCAAGATTAGACCCCTGCAATCTCCCTGACATTTTCTTAGGTTTTTGTTTTTTTTTTTTTTAACATTAGCTTTCTGTTTAAGCTATTGGTCTACTTTAAGTTAATTTGAATTTATGATATGATTTTTCTGTTTGTACACTCAGTTCTCCTGAGTGGATTCTGTAGTGAATTTATCACAGGCTAAGTGTCACAGTTTTGACTAGCATAGCTTCATTGTATATTCTGCAATCAGGATGTGTAAGTCTTAGAATTTTATCTTCTTTTTAAAGACTATTTTGGCTTTTTGTAGCCCTACTATGAATATGAGAACTATGCTTTCTATTTCTTGGGGGGAAACCTAACAGAATTTAGGTAGGGGTGTACTGTGTATTGGCAGCTTAACCACACTAACTGCCAGTTGTGAAATCAATTTGTATTCATGTTTCTATTTATTTATTTAGAAAATACCTTATAGTTTCAAATTGGCAAATATTTAATTACCTTAGATGCATTGTTCTTATATATTATATTTCTTGTGTAATTTTACATAGAATTGTTTTCTTAATATTTTCTGCTTTTTGGAATCCAATATCAACATACAAAATTCACTTTCTTTTCATATAAAATTTTTAATTTGATATTATTACTTTTATGCAACATTTTTTATATAATTCACAATTTATAATAATTCTAAATTGTTTCAAAATTTTTTATCTTTGAAATTCTCTAAATAAACCATCCCTGATTTTCCTCTCAGTAGTAACTGATCTTCTAATGTTTTAAATAGTAATTATTGTGAAAACAAGAAGATTTTTTCTATCACGTAAGAAAAGTGATGGTAGGGGTGGAGGGAAGAACCCTGCAAGGTGGGACTGGGAGAGTGGCAAAGGTTGTTATGTAAGTAAATACAATAATTAACTCATGAAAAACTAAAACAGAAAAATGATAGTGAAAACTCTTCCACTTCCAATACTGATCAGTCAGGCCGTCTCATACTGTCGGACAGCTTCCATTTCAGTTTCCATTTGTGCTGATCGTGTATAACTAACTGGTCTTTAATGCTCTGGTTGCATCTCTTTAATGTTTGCTGGTAAGAACTCAGAGGCACCTGAACAATACCTACACACACTTATTTCCATTGGTTGTGGAAAGTTGAAACTTACTAGGAAAATTAATTAGTGAGTACATATATTCAAGCCATGGAGCGTGGCTCAAAATCCTTTCTTTCTGATACTGGTTATGCTGAATCCAAGGCAAACACCGCATTTTAAATAGATACAACGTTCTTTCATGAAATTCCAATACTCATGTAGGCCATCATTCCACACAGTTTCTCAAGGTTATCACTGTTTCTGTAACATCCCCACTGCTTCCGACTGCCACCCTGGATTCCCCAAATCCCAAACAGTGCTTCTGTAAACACTGGGTATGTGTGTTTATGGGAAATCATCAGCATGGGAACACTAAGTGAATTCAGTTACACAGTGACAGGTGTGTGTTTGAGGATACGGAGGAGTCAAAGATGTTACAATATTTTTAGTGGAAAGTTTCCTCCATGTAATATAAACAATAGCTCTCTGAGAAAGTAGTAAAATCTGCCAGAAATGTGAGCCCGGGGCAGTGAGAGCTGCAAACCTTGCTGAGGGGAAACCAGATGCCTAAGTGAGGAAAGAGATCTATAATGTTCCTGCTTCTAAGAATCAAAACAGAATGTTACAGGAATTAACAGAAACTAAAATTAATATAGGATTACAAGAAACTTTTGGATAACTGAAGCCATTTCAAAGAAATGTTAGAAAAATTTTACTATCTGACTTAGGAGAAAAGCAGTAATTAAGTAAGTAATGCTTGTATCAAAGTAGACGAACACATGCAAGGATCAACCTTGAGAATACAGAACCAAGAAGGTTTTGGAGGGGAAGTATTTTATTTATTTACACTTCTAATGTTATCCCCCTTCCTAGTTTCCCCTTCGCAAACCCCTTACCTCCTAACCTCTACCCCCTACACTGCTTCTATGTGGGTGCTCCCCCACCTACTCACTCATTTCCAACTTTTGCCTAATTCAACCTCAGGGGTCAGCTGCTTCTGTCCATTGTTTGGGTGCAAATATCTACATCTGACTCTTTCAGCTGTGTGTTGGGTCTTTTGGGGTGTGGAGGTGCTAGGTCCCTTTTTGTGAGTGCTCCATAGCCTCAGTAATAGCGTCAGGCCTTGGAACCTCCCCTTGAGCTGGATCCCACTTTGGGCCTGTTGCTGGACCTTGTTTTGCTCGGGCTTCTCTCCATTTTCATCCCTGTAGTTCACACATGTCTTTCTGGGTCTGAGTTACCTCACTCAGGATGATATTTTCTAGTTCCATCCATTTGCCTGCAAAACTCAGGATGTCCTCGTTCTTAATAGCTGAGTAGTCTCTCACTGGAACCAGAGCTCAGTGGTTGCCTAGAGTGAGCTTCAGTGAGCTTTGCGATTGAATCCTCCTGTCCTTGCCAGCTGTGATTCTATCAGTGTATACTATCATGACCATTAATTAATTAATTCATTAATTAATTAGTGTATTTATTTATTTATTTTTAATTCTTTAGTCCAGACTTTATCCCCCACTCGTTCCACCCTCCAACTGTTTCATATCTTACACCACACACCCCCAGTCTCCAAGAGCATGTCCCAACCCCACCAGACTCTGGGGCTCCAAGTCTCTCTACGGTTAGGTGCATCTGCTGCATCTTGAGAGTTAGCCAGTTGGTCAGTCTGCTACATACGTGTAGGGGGCCTCATATCAGCTGGTGTATGCTGCTTGGTTGGTGTCTCATTATCTGGGAGATATCAGGGGTCCAGGTTAGTTGAGACTGCTACAATGTTGCAGCTTCTTCAAGCTTTTCGCCTCACTAGTTTCTGCCCATTGATTTGGGGTAAATAACTGCATCTCCCCAGCTCAAGACCATTTTTGTTTGTTTGTTTTTTCAAGATAGGCTTTCTCTGTGTAGCCTTGGCTGTCCTGGAACTCACTCTGTAGACCAAGCTGGCCTCGAACTCAGAAATCTGCCTGCCTCTGCCTCCCAAGTGCTGGGATTAAAGACGTGCGCCACCACCTCCCGGCTTTTTTTTTTTTCTGTTCCTAAAACTTCAGATTATATCTAAGCCTAAGAACCGGTGATACTCACAAGTAGAGTGTGTCTTCTCCACTCAAACCTGTCTAGAGGTCTCCTCACCTTTCCCTAGGTGATGGAAAGTCCAGCTGAGTTAACAGTGAGGATTCACCATAACAACTATAGAAGAAGAAAAAATACTTTACATGGACTTAATCAAACAAAAAACTTCTATCTTTGAAAGATAGTACAAGACCGTGAAACTATCACTTAGTCTCTATGCTGGCAATATCTCAAGAAATAAACATACATTGGTCTATGCCCTTTAAGCATGTAACTTTTTTTTTAAATATAGAATAGAATTTATTTAGGGCATGGGGAGGGGAGTTAAGAGGGTAGCAGAGGCAGAGAAAGGCAGAGAGAAGGAGAGAGTAGAGAAGTAGGGGCTGGCCATGACCAAGTGGAGAGAGGGGGAAGGGAATGTGAGAGACAGGGAACAAAGGGGCAAGAGGCAAGGGAGAGAAGCAGGAGTAAGAGAGGCATGTAACTTAAAAATATGCATTATCCAACTTTTCTTTTTAAACATCTATAGAATGTTTTAATTTAAATATAAATAGAAGAAAGCATATATTTAAATACTTAATATATTTTAATTATTAATTCATTACTTAATTACCTACTCATTTACTTAATACTTAACTTATATTAATACTTAATATATTTAAAATACTTCAACTACATAAGCCCTAAAATATGGCAAATATTCATGTTTAGAGAACACAGAGCATAAGTTGCATTTTAACAAAATACATTAATAGTAAGCGTAATAAGAACAATTATTTTGAAACTCAGAAAGCTGAAACCCATTTGTTGTGTTTTTATTTAACTGTGGTCATATGGCAGATGCTGTTCCAATTCCAAAGATGCTTCTGTGACCAGAAGACAGTGTGCTTTTAAGTCTGGAGGCTTAGTTCTGATTGAACAGACTGGTGATAAAGAAAAAAAATATGCAATGCATGCCATCTAACAGTGATCCCTTTGAAAGAAACAAGGCAATGTACAGAGATAAAGATAAAGAATACGGGGAGCTGTGTTTTAGAAAGCAAGATTGAAGCCAGACTTCAAGAAGAAGGGCCATGTGAGGAGATTACTGCTGAAGTGGATGATAAAGAAAGAGGGCTGCCTTCCAGGCAGGGAAATTCCCAACTTAGGCAAGCCTGGAACAAAGACAATTTTATATTATTAGAGGAAAGTTTGAATCCTGAGTGGATGAAGCATAGCATAGGAAGAGAAATAAGGGAGGGAAATCTGATCACAGTTGTGGTCAGAAATTTGTCATTCATGTGTATCGAGTCGTTTTTTAGGGTCTTGCAGATAATGGGTAGATAGATAGATAGATACATAGATAGATAGATAGATAGATACATAGATAGATACATACATAGATAGATAGATAGATAGATAGATAGATACATACATAGATAGATACATAGATAGATAGATACATAAATAGATAGATAGATAGATAGATAGATAGATAGATAGATAGATAGATACATAGATACATAGATAGATACATAGATAGATACATAGATAGGTACATAGATAGATACATAGGTACATAGGTAGATAGATAGATAGATAGATAGATAGATAGATAGATAAATAGATACATACATACATACATACATACATACATAGAGAGATAGATAGATAGATAGATAGATAGATAGATAGATAGATACATAGATAGATAGATAGATAGATAGATAGATACATACATACATACATACATACATAGAGAGATAGATAGATAGATAGATAGATACATAGATAGATAGATAGATAGATAGATAGATAGATAGATAGATAGATAGATAAATGTGAGAAATAAAAACAGAATAATCCTGCATTTAAATTATTGTGCTGGGTACATTGAGAGCTGACTGGTGCTAGAACCTAATGGCCTGAAGACAGACCCCAGTGTAGTGACAGAGTAAGTAAAACATGGTCAGGTATGAGACAGCTTGGAAGTAGAACTTACAAGACACTCTAGGAGGTTGGATGGGAAATGGTAAGAGGCTAAAGATCATTGTAAAGTTTTGAGATGAGTAACTGGTTAGTGGAAGTGCCATATTTGGAAACAAGAGCAGCAGTTTAAAAAGTGGGAGATCAATACCTTGGCTTTGTATTTGAATGACTTGAAATATTCATTCAACATCCAAGCAGAGATGTTGAGTAAACTGTAGGAAATGAAACTAGAATCTGAGTGAAGAACAGAGCTGGAAAAGTCGTTCAAGAGCAAGGGCCTGTGGAAGATGTTTAAAGTCACAGGATGAGACGAGTTCTAGTAGGTAATAAGTGTTGTTAAGTCTAAATACTGCCATCTTAAATACATCTTAATCACACATAATGCCATCCCTTAGTATCTAAGGCAGTGTTTCTAAACCTGTAGGTCACAATCCTCCAAGAATACATTGGTAAACACATATATTTACATGATGATTCATACCACAGTAGTAAAACTGCTCATAAATTAGAAACAAAAATAAATTGTTTGGCCATCACTACAACATGAAAACTGTATTAAAGGATTGCAGCATTAGGAAGGGTGAGAACCAATGAAAACATTTCCTATCTGTATATCCAACCAATTGTGAATAGACAACATCTACAAATTCTCTCTGATTTGAAAAAATCATTAAAAAAAAATCTAGTTCCCTCTGAGAGATGAAGGAGCCCAGAAGCGCCTAAGATAATCCAGGCCATTGCCATTATTCCTAGGTGCCCCTCAGAACTAGATGGTTAGACCCATCCTGCTTACATCACAATGCCTGAAGGGACTGTGAAGATTGTAGATAGAGAAAAGTCATCCAAGCTCTTACGCAGGCATAGACACTGCTTGCCTATGAACCAACTGCTGTGCAAGATGTGGCTCTACTGTAATGATGACACGCAGATACGGGGCAACCAACTATTTTCTAGCTGCACTGAGGGCTCTTCGGGGACATTCCTACTCTAGACCTGGCTAAATGCTGGGGACTCTGGAGCTTTTAGAGGAAATAGGCTGCTATTGTTTTGCTGATTAGATATGGTATCAAATGCTGCTAAAAAGTTATGTAGAATACATACAAAGTAGCGCTGTTTTCAGTGTTGTTCAGGAAACTGTGCTCAATGGGTAACACACAAACTCTTAACTACACAAATTACTAAGTAAGTGACTGTGGGGCCTCAGTCCTAAATGTGATCTCTGTTGCTTACCCAGCAAATCTCAAGGAACATCTTGAAAACAGGGTGGAAAGAGTGTGAGAGTCTAGGATGGGAAGGATACTATAAAACACTGCCTGCCTTCTGGTCATGATTTGGACATTGAAATCATGAACTCACAGCAATTATGGTTCTTTTCACAACTCCTGCACAAGAACATCCCATCAACATTCCAGCAAGGATAGGAAACAGACTAATGAGACCCTATCCTTCATTGAGTAACTAGGCAGTTAATGCATGGCTGAGTCAGTTTTCTCAGTAGTATAGGAAACTACCCAATACCTTCAGTATATAGTTCGTCATCCACACTCATGAAAGTAATCCTAATTAATCTCAGTAGGACACAAACACACACACACACACACACACACACAGAGAGAGAGAGAAAGAGAGAGAGAGAGAGAGAGAGAGAGAGAGAGAGAGAGAGAGAGAGAGAGAGATACTACTTGGAAAAAATCTTCCACAGGAAAACTATCAAACATTGCTAAAAGAAATAAGAAAATAGATTACTGGTGGGTAAGGCCCTTGAAGGTCACTCTGTCCTGCCTGTTCCCTGTCCTTCCTAGTTATACCTAGGAGAGTTATTTTCCTTCTCCATGTGTGCCTTCCCATAGTACTGTGTCTTAACACTGGTCCAGAAGCATGGGATAGAGTTAATCATTTTTTTTTTATAAACCAAAACAAATTTCTCTTTATTTTATTTATCATGGGTATTCAGTCACAGCAATAACAAGTAACAAGAAGATCTTTAAGACTTTTATGGAGATGTTGGGTATGGTAGAATATGTATCAGTGTCATACTTTTATATGATAGAGCATGCAACTTAAGCAGCCATCCATAGATTTTAGAGTTCATTGGGTATTCTCACATTAGGCTTCTATGGACACCAAGGAGTGACTCTTTAAGAGGAATGTCTTCACTTAATGTGCCTGTTATATACAGGCTCCATGCAGGTTCATTCTTTTATGGTAGTGGAAACATAAATTTAAAGTGCTGATTGGAAAGTTCATGGAAAACAGCCATTTAACCTGGATCTATTTGTAACTTAATCTATGGACTTGAGCCACATGATTTCCCTGTTTGGACTTCAGTTTCATCTGTAAATTATAGTAATGAAGTCTGTTGACAAAGCAGGAGGGATAAGAGAAAAAAGCACAAAATTAGCACTAAATTTTGAGATTTGTTTGCTGAATGACAGGAAAGCTAGTTTAGGGAAGATTTAGGGAGACAGAGCATGACCTGTGTCTTCTATAATGACCAGCTGCAGCTCTTCTTGACCAGTGCTGGTTTCTTCCTTTCCGGACTCATTGTCACCTAAATTTATTGTTCTATAACATCCCAAGGATACTCTCCTTTAAAAGCCCTGAAATGCTAAAACCAGTTTGAACAGAAAAAAGGCTGTGTGGGAAGTTTTCTGGATGTTTGCACAGCGTGGGGCATAAAGCCCTGCCAGCTCTCCTAGGAAGAGAACAAACTAGCAGATAAAAGACAAGACAAAGGCTTCCATTTCCCTTCTTGACTTAGCCACGCAGGGATCTTGAGTCTTTGAAATTTATAAAAGCCAAATCAAGTTTCTGCACATTATTAGTCTAGTTTCTCTATCTCCAAACTTTGGGTTCCTAAGTAAGTGAACTTCACACACTCCATGTAGGCGGGTATTGAGTTACTGAAATCATTTACCTACCCCTGCTCTAATTACCTGTGATCAGGGAGCCCCGAGTTTGTTTACTTTAAGATTTAATAATCATAACTATATGTATGAAGCTCTTATAATGAGTTATAAAATGAGAATGAATCAAGATTTAGAATGGTCTACCAAAATTTTTAAAAGCCTCATTCACACACACACACAGCACACACACACACACACACACACACAGAGTCAAATTATGTTATTGTATTATAAGAAATATAAAAATATATAAACCCATAATTTGTATTTTCTAAAACACTAGAATATTGCTGCCGTAAAATATTTTCATTTGAGGATTTTATAAGCTTTTTCATATATTACTAATACCACATGTTACATAAAGTAACACCACAGAGGAAATATTTTAAGAATGCTCAAAGACACAGTTACCTCAACACTATTAAAATATTATTTCATCTATTCTTTGCATTTCAACAAGACAAGTACTACTCATTCATTCATTCAAAAAATAGAGAAAGTAACCATTATTGTGAGAAACAATCTCAAATGTCCTAAATATTTGAAAACAAGTTACTACCCTTATCTTCTAGAATCTAGTAACTCCAATAAAGTTGGACTTTCATAAAATTACATACACCAGAAATTAAACAAATAGCAAGCTGCATCAGAGCATCAGTATAGGGCTATGTGGGCTGTATAAAAGGGAGGCTATTTTCTGAACCGTGCTACCTGATATGCCAACCATTCTTTCTGAAACCCTCCACCCATCGTAGGTTGGTTGTCCATTGTACTCCTTAGCCATTTCCAAATGATTTCCCAACTTTTAATACTTACAGTCATACCAGCTAGCAATCACTCATAATCAATAAAGGCCAAGCAATGTACATATATGCAATCATGCTCAATGTTTATAGAGCATTCTGTCATGTATATGATACATTTCTACAGTGTAAACTGAAGTGAGCAAGGTCATGCTGATTATTATATAGAAATTGACTGACAGCTGGCATCAATGCCAAGCTTACATACATGGTGCTATTTTCAGTCCCAGGTGCATCTCTTCCCATTTTATTCCCAGTGGGTAACTTGGCTTCCTGGTTTTCTGTAAAGGCTGAAATAACCTTAAATAGAAACTCTCCACCTTATTGTTTTCTATACCATTACTCAGCCTTCCCCTAATCACTGTCACCTTTCTTTTGACCTACATGCCACCTGTCCTCCATGAAACCATCCTGACTCTAGATATGTTAATCATCCTTTGTTTCAAATGTGTCTGCCATTATTTACTCTTCTTACCACTGCTGTTTCTTAGAATAAATTATTGGTATTTTTTACTGCAACAGTGCAGTGTTGTAAAGAAATATTCACAAGTGGGTTATGGCTTACATATCCAGAACTTTAATTGTTATTAAGTTAATACTACAGATAAATAGTCAAGATTGGGGGATGAGGTGATACATATTCTGTTTTCAGATAGAGCCTGTCTAATACTTCTAATATTTAAATTTCCTTCTGTTGAGGCATTATTCATCTATTATTTTCCCTGCATGAAATATAAATGTTAATAACTAGGACACCATGAAGTTCAGCCTTTTGTTTTCATAGCTTTCTAAGTTCCATGGTGGTGTGGTATGAAATGTCTACATAATTAGTTTAAATAAGAGAATCAGTCAAAGTATTTCATTTGTATTTTTTGAAGACATGACATTTGATAGCCTTGGTATGTGATCCAAAAATATTTGGAAACTTAGTGAGAAGAGCTGTAATGGTTGCAACGGCTGTAATGGCTACTGCCTTCCAGAGGCTCCTCTGTGTTGTCTTCATGTTGCTCTGCAGGTTTCACCACATTTCTCCTTCTTCAGCACATTTTGAAATGAGCCAAAGTCAGAAGTCCCCTACAGGTTTGAGAAGCAGTGCTGATTATTACTTCTCCACCCCAGAAAGTGAATACATAGTGCAAGCATTTTAGCATATTTTATTTCTACTTGAGCCTTCCAAACCATGTCAGTTATTCTTGAGTCATTTGGAACAATAACAACAACAACAACAACAACAAAACCCTTTAATACAAAAAAGTCTTTGCATTGTCTATAGTTTCTTAAGTATTCTACATGAATGAACATTTTAGTTAGAAAAAAACATCTTTATGAAACGTTCCATCTAGGTAACAGACACGTTGCCCAACTGCTTCTCATTCTCTTTCCTCTCGTGTTTTGAATTTTATATGAAACTCTTTAGTTACTTGTTTCATATGTTCCCGTAAACAAACTTTAACTGAGTATTAAAATTAAATGCCTTTATCCTGACTGAAAGGAAGGCAGGAAACAGCAGCAGTCTTCTAATGGCTACAATGGTCTTCTCTGGGGAAGGAGCTAGCCCTTATTAGTGAGGAAACCTGGGAGAGAGGAAGATGAATAGTCAGGTGGCTGGGAGTCGGGCTTAACAGCTGGGACAAAGTCAACACTCTGCGGGCACTGCAGACACACAGGTTTCCAGTCCATTTCCTTTCTTGCAAAATGCCTGGCTCCTGTGTTCTTTATTCAGATGGGCTCATACCTGGCAGAGAAGTTTTTGGCTACATTTTTATGGAATATCTGTAGGAAATGAGTTGAGAAACTTGACAGGAACAGCTTGAGGTATTTGATGAATAATAGAGAACGTCTAGCATTCAAATGTTCAACTAGAATGCGAAGTATTAGGAACTTGGAAAAAAGGAAGGAATGATTCAAAAACAATCTGCTGTTGGAATCCACTGGCAAATGCAGTTCCTTCTAAAGCACTGTACACAGATCGCAGAGGGGAAGGACTTCAGCTGTGTTTCCTTGGACTTCCTTTCCTGCTCGCTTGCTGCTTAGGAGCAAGGAATAATTTAGAGATGCAAAGTGAACCTTTGCACAAAAGGCACCTGTGTCTTAAAGATGTGGCCTGTATTTCCTGTGCCTCTCAGGGCTCAATTTTCTGCTCTCAGTCCTGACAGTGGTTTAGTTGTCATGGTCATTATTTCATTTCACACTGACCTGAAAATATACAAGGGATAACTTATATTAACAACCTAATAATCACATCACAAAGGTTTTCATTTTTGTTTTGTTTTTAAAAGTATATGATGTTTTCTTCATTTTACACACACACACACACACACACACACACACACACTCACTCACTCACAAATACATGCACATACATGCCTGGGGTTAACTTGGGTGGGTTCAAATTACTCTCATGCATCTCATGCAGTGCCTGTTTCTGGACTTCTTGGTCACTGAAAAGATGTTTAAAATCCAGCACACAGCAAAGGAATGAGAAAGTTATGAGAACAAAGACATGGGAAGTTAGTTTAGTATGCCTTTACAGAAATCGAATTCCCTCATTGATAAAATGAGCTGTGAAATCTATTTCAGCTCAAGGAGGCTGTGTGTCTGAATTACTTTCTATGAATAAAAGTTTAGTTTTAATCACCAATTTTTTTCATTTAGATCATATGTTTTACTGCTTGTCTGTAGGAGTATAGATTATGTTTCCAGAGTCATCCCCTTGGGGTAGGTATGTGTTGGCAAAGAAAAAGGATTTAATGAAATTCAGAACATGAAGTACAATATCATTTACTAATCTATTCATTGTGGGTAAGGGAGGAATCTTCTAGCTTAAAATTTTTAGAGCTATTTGTGGGTAAATTCAGTACACACTTTTCAGTTTTAATTTTACTTTACGTCTAAGCAATTTTCAACATTGCCCTCCCCACCCCCTAAAATAAAAACAAAAAACAAACAAAAAAGAGAGCTCTGTGTAGAGCTCTTTTTCCCTACCATGTCCTTTTAATCTCTCTGTCACTCTACTGAGTCTGTCCCATGCAGAGCATCAATGCTTGATGTTATCCCAAGCTCCTTCCTCTTCTGTCAATCCCACATGTCAATCTATGTTTTAAGAATTCAATTGCATAACCATTGCTTCATTGTGTTTCCTAACAGATTTTTTTCATCAATCCTCTCACAATTTTTATTTCAAGTGACCGACAAGTATCTCCATATTGTAGACCCATCTTAATTTCCTTGGATCTTCAAATGACACCTTGTATACCTTCAAAACTCCACCCTATCCACCCACTACACAGTCTGCTCCCTGTAGAGTGCTCCTTTGCCAATGACATCCAACCATCCTTCGTGCCCTCTCTAAGTCAGTCATCAAACTCACCAGCATCTTCGACTCATCATTAAGCAAACGCCATATGCAATTTTACCTTCAGAAACATAGATCCCATTTTCATGGCTTATTATTTTTAAATCTACCATCTCCATCACTTTCAAATGTTTCTAACCTCTTCTCTCTAAGACACATTCTTCATCCCCCAATCTCCTTTCTCAGCATACAACATGATGATCTTAAAATCTGGGGATGAGGAGATGACTCAGTGCTCTGGCTTCCAGATATGTCTGCACATGAACATTTAGATGCATGTACCACGCCACACAGATACACACCATATGAGTACTGCATACACTGATATTTAACCCTGCATTATGTAATCTGATTATTTTTACCTATACCCATGAACGTTAGACTTAATCAAAACTTATTTATGAACTCAAAAGCCCTTCATTACTTGACACCCCCATCCATCATTCTTCCAACCCTACACTTAATGTTATTGCTACACATTTTTTTTCTTTCAGTTTCCCAATATGGTTCCATTTTCAACCCTCTCCAAACTTTTCTGTAGGTTGCAGTCTGCCTAAGCAACATATTTTTCTCCTTGTCAACTCTCAATTTCTAGCCAAAGTCCGAAGTCTACCCACAATCCTCATGGTTTCTCTATGTAGTCATTCTAGACATGCTTACAAATATTAACTTCCTTTATTCCCATAAGCACCTTATTAGTTTTGCTACTGGGAGTACTTTGTATTAGTGAATATTTCCAGGAACAGCCCAAGATCAGGTAAGTGTACACAAGCAGAGCAGATGCTTGACTGTGTGCTTCTGAGCCAGTGACCATGAAATTCATTGAAAAGATATTTTCTCTGTTAAGATTTGTAGTCTTAAATCAAACTCAGTTCTGACATTCTTCCTCAGCTCATCCTCACTCCAACTACCAAAACCCTTCTGAGTGTCATTGCCATTTTAACTTATCTGTCTTGATAACCTAAATAGAGGTCACAGACTGCAGTCAGATTTATTGAAACAATAAATTAATAAATGATTGATGAATTGAAGAAAGAAAGGAGGGAAGAGCATGGGAAAATTATTATTACTCTTTACCACTTGGCAGGAAAGATTATTGAGACTTCAGGCCAGTTTTATCTGTGTTTCTAGGACAGCTTTTGATAATTTGTAAAATAAGACTTATATATGTGTTATCTTATAAACAAGCAATTCATAAGCATTTGCGTACTTCACAAGTCAACACGTTCTCTTCCTCTGGCCCAGTGAGTTAGAACTGGACTCCCAGGCTCCTGCTGCTTCCTCTGAATAATGTCTTGCCCTACCCTCACAGCACTGGGCAATGTCTGTCTGTGGCACAAGAATTCTTTTCAACAACAGCTGATGGATGCAGTTGCAGTTGGATGCCTTCCTTCTCTTTCTGTCTCTTTGTGAGCATTTCCTCCGGTGTTCCCCCATGCTTGCTCTCCATTAGCCACAGAGTACACTTTCTCATAAACTAATATTTAAAAAGCATTTTTGCATCCCTGAGCTGGCTCACAAATACACATTTAATTTACCAGAATGCTGAAGCAGTTCAGATGAAATATCCAAATGTTGCCTATTAAATGAAGAATTTCTATTTACTGATTAACTTTTTGCATTCTCAATGACCACTTTAAGTAGTATTTTCCTGTTGCAAAGCTAATTCCATCATTTCACTAATAGACTTAGAAAAGGGCTCAAAAGCCAATCTTACTGTGAATTGGAGATCTGTTTATATTGCACCTCAAGGGTGTCCATAAATTAAAGACAGGGATAGACAGTGAAAGTATAAACAGGGATACACAGGGGGATGTGCTTGGCATGATGGGTAATCCTAGCATGGATTAAAGAAATCACATAAGCTAGAACCAAGTAACATCTGTGTCACTTTGGATAAGTTATTTAGCTTTTCCATTTATTATTTTTCTGATAGCATATGTCTAAGTGCCTTGAAAGTCATTACAAATTTTAAATAAGTATAAGTGAACAAGGAAGAGATAATCAGATGCTACTTTCAGTAACTTCTCCTTTATGTAGAAGATTTAGGTATGCTATCTGTGTGAATGTCTTGCCTATATGTATGTGTACGCACCATGGGCATGCCTGGTGGCCATGGAAGCCAGAAGAGAGCATCACATACTCTAATAAATGGAATTATGGATGTTTGCGTGTCTTTCTGTGGATGATGGAATGTGATCCTGGGTCTTCTTCAAGAACAGCAAGTGCTCTTAACCACTGAGACATGGCATCGACCACCTACAAAGTAAACTTGTAGTGTAAGTAGAATGAGCTCATAGCTGACGTTCAGGTAGGACAGACTATATGATCCATTAGGAGGCTGATTAGACCACAGCTGGTGTGGTGAGGAGTCTTACTGTTGGTATTCATCAGATGAGGTAATGAAACAAGGAAAAATTATGGAACCTTCAGCTAAAGCCAGGATGTCGATATAAATTAACTGTACTCTGTATTCATTCATGGGTTAAAGGAATTTTACCCTCTCTATTGGTCAAGGACCAATATGTTTGCACCAAACATGAAACTTGTAAAGAGCAGGCAGCTCTGTTGAAAATGAAGTCACTGCAAGCCTAAGATGATTTTAAATTTATCTCCAAAGGACAAAAATGAGATGGTGGCATAGAACTAGACTTGGAGTTTTGAAGAAATAATCTGTCTTTACAAGGCATCACCACACACGTGTGGGAAATGCCTGCATTTTCACATGAATAAAAGGAAGGACTGATGATTGTAAAGCTCAGCCCTCTGTCGTTCAGCATCTCAGAGAGAGGTAGGTGCCATTTACTGAAAGAGCAGTTTCCAGGGTAGGTTGAATACATGGATCATATTTTGGGTGTTGTCATATTCTTACTTTAGAGAAAGGAAGATTCATTATTAGGAGCTAAACAGTTTTCTGAGAGAGTGTGAGGGAAAAGACCACATGTAAGGAAAAATTCCACAGAAAGGGGTTTGGGAGGTGTTGCAGCAATTATGGCCACTTGCTGCTCTTGCAGGCAACCCATGTTTGGCTTCTAGAATCCACATGGTGGCTCACAATACCTGCAGTTCCAGTTCCAGTTCCAGTTCCAGTTCCAGTGAATCTCAAAACATTTTTCTGGCTTCCAAAGGCATCCATAGACTGCACATACATAAATCCAAGGAAAAGGCTCATACACACAGAATAAAATAAATAAATCTAATTTTTAAAATCATAAATGTCCACATAAGATACTACCACAGATCTTAGAATTTCTCACCACTAAAAGATAGCTGTATTTAGGACAGAAACAATCACTAGAGAGAAATAACTGTGTTTTTCCCAAGATTCAAGTTAACGTGTAATTTTTAAAAGTTGCTATTGTTGAAAAAGTGGAGCAAAAAGTTTGAAGGGCCATGTGAAAATGAGGAAACCAGGTGCATAGGGAATATACTTGATTACAGAAAACCTCCCTACCAGACAGCTGTGCAAATACATCTTTCTCCCCAAATGTCAGAAACTATATGTATATTTCTACTTGCTTTCAGATTACATAATGTATTAGAAATGACACGGTAAATAAAAAGGACCACACAAACACAGCATATTAGTGCAATTACTCACATTCAACAGACTTGACTGAGACAGAATTTAATAAATACAGAAAAGAATATGCCAAGGAAATTATAAGAAAACTAGATTGAACTGAGAAATATTTGACCCTAAAAGGATTTTAAGACCACGGACTAGGTTGCTTGAATCAGTTAATAAACTTAAGCAGCCAACTGTAGCAGAGATGCTAAACATCTAAAATATGTCAGCTGCACCCAAAATGTCTAGTACTGATAATCTTCCATCGAAGATGTGGCAAATCTTACCTAACAGCTCAGATAAAGGTGAGTGAAATCTCATGGTCATTCTTTCTCATTGCATTTCTTGCGTTTTCTCTAGTCAGTGCTTGAGAACAGCATTTTCATTATAAACAGCTTACAATTTGTCCATTGGATTCCTATGTCCTCTTCTCCACTCTCTGTAGCCCACAGAGCTTCCTCTGTATCCTAGTCAAGAGTGGCTCTTTCTCAACAAGCCAAAGCCCTATCTTTTCCAGGCAAGAACCATGTTCATCCCCCCCACCTTTTTTTCCTGATAGGTGTTGTTCAACTGGCTGCCACCCAGTTCTCTCTCAGCCCACCTTTCAGACTACAGTTCTGATTATGTCTTCCTCTGGAGCTCCTACCGAGTATTTAGCATTTTAACACTGACTGTTCTCCCGACTCCAAGAAGATAGTGTTGAACTTGCTGACTCTCTGTATCTGAAGCCTGTGGACTTGGTTACCTAGAACATGGACTTTTTAGTGTACAATCTATAGTGTCTTCAAATAAAAAGATCTTGAAGCAGTAGCGGAGGAGAAAGGACAGAAAAAGTTCAGAATGTCACCACTCTTCGCCTCTTGACACTATTGCTTTTGTCCAATACTTTGTTTTATGAATTGATAGAATTAAAATAAATGTCTTATTTTGAGTACAAGTAGTGAATGCTTCTTGAAATAGATCCTTTCTGTTTGGTTTGTAACAGATGGAAGCAAACAAATAGATCCTTTCTGGTTCATAAAGCGTGATGATTGGGTGTTCATGCCATTGCGTGACATGTGTCGCCCATAATCCTTGTTACGACGTGGGCACAATACCTGTCTGATGTGAACTTAGGAGGATCGTTCAGTCCTGTTTCATGTATAGACTAAAATTATTTCCTATTTTTACTCCTTGGTCCAGCCAGGTAGGATTATGGCTTAGGACTATGAAAAGGGTTCTGCATACCTGGTACCGACCATTCCTAAGAAAAACTAAAAGAATTAAGACTACAGTCACTTGCAAGAAAGGCCTAACTAAACACTCAGCAAGACTTCTCAGCCTTCCGAGGATTGGTACAAGACTGGGCTGTGGTGGAACACATTTGTCATCTCAACGACTGAGAACTTGGCGAACAATGGTCTGAAGTTCAAAGCCAAGCTCGACTGCATTCTCTCATCAAACAGGTTTCCAAAAATAAACACAAAAATGTAAAACAAATGCTGAACCCATTTCAAATGAGAACATCTTCATAAGGAAAAAAAAATGAAAGAAAGTAAAAATGAACAATGCAGTTTCTTCATTTTACTGAGAGTAACAACCATAGGGTCTGAAGCATGAAATTATTCCTGCTCTGGCTGTTAAGGTCTCCATGGCCCAAACTTGGTTTGTAACAGATTTCAAAACACAGTAAGACAACCACTGCAGAATAAATCCTCCGGCCTAAAAAAAACAAAAAAACAAACAAACAAAAAAAAACCCAAAAAACAAAAAACAAAACAAAACAAAAAACCCAAAACCAAAACAAATGAATATATTATGTATGTGTGATATCTTATACATATCAGAGAATAAACATTGATATAAACATTTTACACTGTCGTTCATCTTATAAAAAAAGAGTCTGATTATTATTACACATAATCTCTTATATTTTTATGGAATGACTCTAAAAAAAAAGAATGGTATTTTGTTAATATTTTCCTTGTAGGAAACTTTTGATTTATTTCTTTTTCTCAAGCAAGGTAAATAATTTCAAAGTATTTTTTTTAACTCATTAAGGCAACTTGGCTAAGCTGTCTAATGGAGGTATAGGAGTGTGCCTTAGGCAGTAAGAGAAGTTTCAGAGAAAAGGCCGAAGCACAGCTGTGATCCATGTGACAATGTGCACAGTCCTCCTAGTCAATCTCCAACTCTGATCATTGCCTGGGCTCCCTTCCTTTCTGGGATTCCTGGGAATCTGTATGACATTAAGAATGAAGGACTCCAGAAAAGATTCCATAAACTATGATGCAAATCAGCTCATATTTACTTTTCAAATACACTAATAGTATTCCTAGGATATTTAATAGAGGGATCAATATCAAGGAGAGAGGCATGCACAGATGCTCACTGACATGATGAGATGCCATTCCCCTACCAAAATCCACGGTGCATAGGGAGCCTCTCAGGCTCCGTCAGTAAACGTGCATAACCCATTCTAAGTCTCCATTTAACAGCACAGTCCACTGTGAGATCAGACTTTCCCCAGAGTTACGTCATGACTGTCTCAGTACTGCAGCTAGCAGAGGACCCAGAAGCACAAGAGAAAATCATAGTGTAACACATTGACCTACAAAAAGACGAAAATCCAAACTTTGAGGTAAATTTTTTTGCTGGAAGCTTACTTCTTTCATATAAACCATGTACCAAACTAAACAGCACTAACCTAAATCAAAAATTAAGGCCCAACTACAATCTACATGTTAATAAAAAGAAACCCAAGCCCTGTAAAGCAAGTTTGAAGATGCAAATTACACTAAGTAATTCAATACATATTAAAGGTAATATACCATCATTTTATGACTCTGACTGGCATTTCCTAGAGTATTAAATAGTGTAAAAACTTTGCAGTATATTAAATATATATTATATACAAAATATAGAACATGAATTACATATTGTTTAGGATATTATATGTAGATATAAGTTGTACATATATATGTAGCTATAAGCTTTCCCAGGTATTTATATGTGAACAATCAAATTAATTATTCAATTTATTTTGTGCATGCATGTGTATGTATGTGTATCTCTGTGTGTGCGCGCATGCACATGTATTGGAAATCAACCACAAAACCTCGTGTCTAGTGGGAAAGTGCTCTCCTATTAATCTACCCCATCTCTGTTTATATTACTTTAATTCTATCCCTCTTGATACTTCTCACTAAATCTAATTTTTACACATGATTGTGAGCAGTTTCAAAAGAAATAAAATGCCTTTATGGTAAATAATTATTTACTTTCAAGACCTTTTCTCAGTGTTATGAATCTATAACATGTATGCTGCTGCAAATGCATGAAATACATTTATTCCAAATATTATATTTTTTCTTTGAAATACTTTTATTTTTCCTTATCCTTTCATTCTGCAGTCACAGCCCACAAGAGTGCTCTCAATATCTTGTCAGAATGATGTTCCAATGAGGATTCTTGTCTAGAATCTAACCTAAGAGTGGCAATTGCCATGTTCATGTGTAATTTCTTTTTGTTGTGAATGAGTAGGGCTTATGAGCATGCCAGAAACTCACTCCCGTGATTATACTGTACTGGGTGGCACAAACAAAGGAATTTTGCATGCATAGTTAAGGCCCAAGTCAGTTTGGTTTTAGTTACTCAAAAGGGAGGTTACGGTGTAAATGTATAGTTTAGTAAATGTATAATTTTCCTAGGGAAGAACAAATAATTGATTATCAAATACTAAATGTTTAGTCCTGCAAACATATGCCTATAAGTAACTTTATACAGACTGAGTAGGTTGAAAATAAATATTTAGAAATACATGCATATACAAGTGCATGTATAATTAATCTTACTATCAAGAAATGAATTTTAGTAGTCTAATATTCTTGCTAACATTCAAATTTTTATAAGACCAGAATAAATTATGAAAATATGTAATTGATGTTCTGTGTTTCTTTTTTTTAAAAAAATACTTTTTGCTTTGTTTTCTTTTTTTTTCTTAGATTTATTTATTATTATAAATGAGTACACTGTAGCTGTCTTCAGACCACCAGAAGAGGGCATCAGATCAGATTTCATTACTGGTGGTTGTTAGCCACCATGTGGTTGCTGGGATTTGAACTCATGACCTTCAGAAGAGCAGTCAGTGTTCTTACCCGCTGAGCCATCTCACTAGCCCTGTTCTGTGTTTCTTTAATTCCTACCTTAGAGCCTTAAGTTTGAATGTATTTTAATGCCCTTACTATCTTGAATACCTTCTATGCACTCTAAATATTCTGTATTATTTTACCACAGGGTCTGCTGATTTTTACTGTTGCTTTTGAATGGATTTTGACATATTTTAATCTTCATTAGTATTTGATATTTTGATATATTTTCATTACTTCCTGACTAATAATACTTTCAAACTGACATGTTGGAGTAAATTGATACTTTTTATGTGATAAAATCATTTCATATTTTTATTCAAATTTGGACACTAGTATTTAGAAAATGTAGCTTGCCATTTAACCATAAGCTTGAATCTAGAGTCTCATCTGTCATAAAACATGTACCAAAAACAGAAGGAAAAATGAAAAGGCAGAGGCAGATGGCATCCTGCCTTCACCTTCAGACCTAACTGTGTCTACAGACTTCAACCTTTCAAGCCATCCCAAGTGACACAGAAAATAGAGCCTCACATCTATCATATCAGAAGATAATACGGAACGATGAAGATGAGAATTCCTCCCAGTATAGAAAGAAGTCTATGCAATTCCTAACCCTCGGAAGCTAGATGTGTGAGGACTGCCATGAGTTTGAGCCTAGCCTGGACTACATAGTAAGACCTTGTCTCAGAACAAAACGAATTCAAGGCACAGGGACAGTGAGATGATCTGGTGACTTGAAACTCTTGTTTTGCAAGGTTGATCATCTTAGTTTGATTCCTCAGAACACATTGGTGGAAGAAAACTTAATTCCTTAAAGTTATCCTCAGATATCCCACAAGTGCAGTAACATAACGTATGCCTGCGCCCACGCTATATGTGTGTCGTACAATTTACTATAATTCTAAACCAAGAAATCTTAAAAAAAAAGACATAGATATAAAATATCCACATCTGTAAACACGGCAGCTAAGCAGAAGATGGCATCTGGTAAAAAATAAGCTCACCGCTCTCTAATTTGGATAATATTGGAGGATACAATGATGGAGGAATAGGCAAATGTTTACACAGTTCTGAGTTACAAGAAAGAGACGTAGATATTTTAATATACTAATAATGAGAGTGAGAGGAGGAGTTCAGGCCCTCTTAGCATATTAGATAATAGAAAGTCAGGGTTTTTTGTCTTCACAAGTACCAGCTGCAGTTCCTGCAGGAGGACCAAGGTACCACCTTCAGAGAGGAAAATATCTTTATCTTGAGGACATAGGTTGTTTGGCAATGGAATTGAGGGCAAAAGTAGCTAAGAATAATGTCTTAGAAGTCCAGGGAGGCTAGGCACCATTTACAATCTGTAGAGCAAGACCTCTGTGGCCAAACTACGTGAAAGACTGAAACAGACAAAAGTCAGCTGGGCATAATATGAACCCAAGCCTGAGAGTTCCAGTTCTATTAACAATATCCAGTTAGAACAGGCATAAGAAACATGAATGGAATGGAAGAAACACTATGTCTGATGACTTCAGTTCTTGTCATCTCTGGCTTATGTCACTCCCCTACATCGGCACACACAAATCCTATGGACCAAAGTAAGAAAGGCCCTCATATGGAGACTAAATACTCTTATCAAAGCAAACTGACAACCTTCCAACACAACTGAGAAAATTAAATAGGAGTCCTCTCCCCCACATTTCTATGCTCCAAACTAGCTTCTGGGGGCTCAAAGAAGCCTGGATCCACTACAACAAAGTGAAGAAGTTGTTAAGTTTCTCCCCACATTTGCATGACAGGGAGACTTAGAAATTTCACCATGTATTGTATCAATAGGGGGACACTCAGAAATAATGTACACTAGTGTGAACTACATCTGCGGTTTTATTTAGCATAAATTAGCTATTCAGATCATACCAATGTCTTTTATCAGGATGTCAGCTTGCATAATACTTGGGATTTCCAGATGTTTCATCCTATATTGGCGTGTTTGCCAACTGTATGTAAAACATCTGGCTGGCTGGCTACATTTCACACTTTTTCCATGTATGTTTGATGTGATACAAACATAGTCAAGTGCTTTGAAATATCACAATATAATCCAGTGCAGCTGTAAGTCATTTAATGCCACTTTGAATCCCCTGGCCACCCATTTGTCTTGTGGCTCTAGTTGGTGGAGCATGACATACACCTATGACAACTCAATTCGATGTAATGTTAGAAGGTTCTGCTCTTCACAAGCTGACACTGTAAACGGGAGCTGAGTATTCCACATGACACCCATCCACTCGAACTTGCAAGTACAGGTATAAATTACAGAACACCCAAGGGGTACATTCATCATGGTAGCTGTAATCTACAGGATCAGTACAGGTCAAGGAATGTAAGTGAGGAACAGATATGAATGCAATATATAACTAGGTGAAGTAGAGGTCTTGCTTAGGTGCTGTCAATGCTGTACGCTTCTTGCATCTTTGTGCAGTGAATCAATGTAGGGCAGTATAGTTTTGGGAAATGTGAAGTACATTACATAGGAGTTTGATGTGAAGAAAGAAAGAACTTCAGGAGGATAAGTTTGTTCAGCCATGAAAATGCATCATAAAGACACTGTGTCACACACATCTTAAACTATTGTCTCAAATAATGACACTTTTCAAAGAGAGTGGCTTTTCTTTTCATCTCATAGACTCAAGTACAAAAACATTTTATTTTTTATTGGATATTTTCTTTATTTACATTTCAAATGTTTTCCCCTTTCCAGAGTGACTCTTGCTTACACTACTGTAAATTTGTTGAATGTGCACGTAAAGCAAAATTGCTACATCATTTTTATCCCTTGTTTACCCAGAGCTTAGTTTATGTTCAACAAAATGCATGTATCCCTGAGAGTTCTTATCTTATAGGAGTCGAAATAGAATCTAGTCTTCAGTAGAGACGTTTGAACCTCATGGTAGATTTATGCACTTCTAGTCATAGAACTATATGCTTTTGAGAAATTGATTCCAATACAAAATGCAGTCAAACATGAGCTCATCTGTAAAATATTTCAGTGTTGATGTTCCACTAGAATTTAGTTATTATCTCATTAGAACAAAGTCTTTACTAACTTTATTTCTTAATTTTTGAAGGAAATAGAATCAAAATAAAAATTATTACAATACAATTAAATGATGATTAATTAATATTTTACTTGTAGAATATTGAGATTATAAAATATAAAATCTTATCTGATTGATTTTTTTAAACTGTTACTTTTGTGGCCTACTTTTAATAAAAATTAATAATTTGGCTCAGCCAATTGTATCAAGCATAAGAGTGATTTGGGCAGTGAAAAAAAAATGTTAAAGTTACCATCCAAAAGTGGTCAAAAAACTTCAAACTGAGGGTTTCATAACCTCATAAGGAGAAGAGCAGCTATTGTTTCTACATGAATGTCCAAGTACCCTGCATCCTTGATTAATGGTGTGTGCTCATGGAAATGTCCTTGGCAAGGTCAAAATTTCTAGTTTCTGTTTTAAATCAGATTAACCATTTTCCATGTCCCTTATTTTCCATGTTTCATTTCTGGGTTATAACTGCATTATATAAGCCAAAACCAAATTGAAATAGGATGTGTTGGAAATGTTTGATACAAGTCCTTGAATCCTATAAAATATGTTTCTTTATATCCTTTTATATTTGCAAATTTATTCTTCTTCAGGAGATGTCAGAGTTTTGATTCACATAGCATCTAGTACAAAGCTCACATGTCAAGTTATATTCTGACCTACGATGGTTCAGAAGTTAAAGACTTTTCAAAATAACGTATGTTAAAGCAGAAACAAAAGTGCCCTGCCTCCCAACCTCTTTTACATCCATAATAATAATGAAAATAAACTACATTCGGAAATCTAAGCTCGTATCTAAATGCATGTGCATAGCAACTCTATTTAAAGCTATAATACCATCATACATGTTAAGAGACTAAGTATTCTATAGAAAAACTATCAGGAAGCTGATGCATGCCTACTCAAACAAACCACTCTTCTAATTTGTTTTTAACCACCCTTGGCATCTGATCAACTGAAAAAAAATTAGAGGTAAATAGTATACAGTTTTTGGTGTATGAAATAACACAAGCTGGTAAGATGGCTCAACAGGGAAGGACGCTTGGGCTTGATGAATCCACATAGAGGAAGAAGAGAGCCAATTCCTACAAGTTGATCTCTGATAGTCAGACATGTCCTGTCATCACTGCCTTCTAATACATTGACACATACATAGGTATATGCATACATACTTACATACATACATACCATACAAACATCATATATTCATACAAACATCATATATTTATACATACATACATTTAAAAAGTTAAAAATATAATAAGTAATGAATTATTTGAATTCTGAAATATCAATGACAAATCAAAGAGAATTGGCCTGTTTTAGAGTAAGTTTTTAAAGAAGTCTGTCAGAAAAAAATACAACATATTTGTCTTGGAGAGAGAAAAACTGCCTTTTTATTTTTAAATAAGTGCTTTGTGTTTCAGAGCAGTGGTACTTGGCTCTCCTAATGTAGATCTGCTTGATTACAAGTCCAAAGAAAATGTTCTGAGAACCGTAAGTTGTTTGCTCTGGTTTTAGAACTTGATGTAAGTCTCACCAGGTTGGTGAACAGTCTCACAAAGACTTCGTGTTAGCAAATAACACCAGGAAACGATCCCACTGAGAAAATCACACAAAGTTGCATTCATGGGAAACTTTGGCTAGAATCAGTAAAGTGATTTTTAAAAACAGTGTTACTGGTTTTTGGTGTGCAGATTCTAATTGCTCCAAATTAGAGGAAGTCTCCATTCTTGCAGTTACAGAGACCAACCCTACCTCATAAGTCATAAAGTTTGCATGCCACCTTAACAACATACTTTAATTTAGAAAACCTACATCATTCTGTGATGATTTATTTCAAACACATCTATTTACTTTTGCCTATTGACCACAATACTCTGACTTTATTGCTTCTGTCTCAAGGCTCTGAGTCCCACTAGCTCAAAATATTCTTAATATATTATGTTCAATAAAATGATTAGCATGGCTGGGAAGTTTTAGAACAAGTATGGAGAAGTCATAGAACAACAGAGAGAAAGAATGTAATAGTTCTGTAGGTTTGACAGGCAAATAACAGGAAAACGGAGCAGGCCCAAGTAAACATTGTGTCAATTCCATGTAGGTGAATGTACAATGCATGCATGTGATATAGCTCCATCAGGGAACTTTGGCAATGCCATCTGTGTGTCCTCTCTATTCCAAAATAGGATTTTTTAAAACTTATTCTTCTCTTCCTCTTATAGGAAATACTATCATGTAGCTGGAAAAGGCAGATGAAAATAACTTTAATTAAAAAAATTTATACATTATATCCTCCAAGTAATCCCAGTGACCTTTTAATATCTGAATGATTGTTTTAAAACTATTCTGATTAACTGCATGTGAAATATAAAGTAATCTACAAATCAATCATTGTGCAGATAGGCAAACTAGCTAAACATGTGGGGATTTTGTTGATTGAGTCTTCAATGAGGAGAAATAAGTCAGAGAATATGTAGCTTAAAGCAAGTCTCGTTGGGCAAGTTAATGGCATAATTAGATAATTCTGAAAGAGCTTTAATGTTGTGCTTGATAATAAATCAGTTAAAATGAAAATGTTGTAGAGAAAATGCAGCATGTATTTACATCGTGCATGTTTTTTTAAAGCATGAATATATTCAACCAACCAGTTCAGTGTGACTGTAAATTAGTAAAATTGGCATTTCCCTGCATGAATTGCCTAAGGAACTCTTCTTTTGGGAAATTTATTTCAGCATCAGGAACATTGTTAGAGATAAAATCAAGGACAGATGCCATCAACTGAGAGGAATTATTTTATACCTAGTAATATATAATGAATTTGTTGAGAATCACAGAAGTAAAATTATTGTAATTTTAGTATCATTTCATTGCTTATTTGTCACTAATTTTCAACACTGCTATCTTGTTCTTTGGATAAAGGGGCTATTTAGTCTTTTAATTTGCTAATTTTCACCTGAACATAATATTTAATTTTAAAGATTTTCACCTGCACTCATGACCCCATAGTGA
This sequence comes from Mastomys coucha, assembly GCF_008632895.1. Lineage (NCBI taxonomy): Eukaryota > Metazoa > Chordata > Mammalia > Rodentia > Muridae > Mastomys > Mastomys coucha. Next base: position 101,284,866 of record NW_022196915.1, read on the forward strand.
TCACAACTCTGACTACTCCTCTACCAAATTTATAAAATCCAAATTTTCTAATTCTTTGGAGAGTTAAGATGCCTCCCAAACATCCATAACAAACCTTTATAGCACAAGTTGAAAATAAAACAAAAAAATTAAAATAAATTATAGGTTTGGGTGAATGTAGAAAAGAGAATTCTGTACGTCCTTAAGTCTTTGAAGAACATCAGATAGAAATTTGAATTTTAACTTTTAAGAAACCAACAGAGAGAGAGGAATGAGGTCCCTGACATCTATGGTTCACAATACATATTTCAGGAAAAGCAAACCAATTACTGAGAAATAACATTGCTGCAACTGCTCCCCAATCCAAGGGGAATCACTTTAAAAAGGTTCCCGGCATCTTTCAGAAACAGAATAACATGGAAGGGGACAACCTGACAACTAAAAGGGTTTTAGAAAATAGAATTCATAAAAAATATCCACAATCAAGTTAATTTTACAACAGGCTTTGGAGTATTAAAAAGATTATAACATATTTCTTTTTTACTAAATCATTAACTGACTTATTCCCCAATGACATTTTTCTTTTATCCAAAAGGAAGAAAGAGTGCGTGCTCTGTCTTGGCCATGTATGGTGGGGCTACTAAGAATGTAACTTAGTTACTTCATAGTAACACTTATTATGAAAATATAAAATATTATTGGATAGATGTAGAAAAATTATAAACCTGTTAAGATTTAAGATGGCCTCACCAGCAGTTAATGAAAGGGGATAACAGAAAGCCGACCAAAAGTATTCAAAACACAGCGATAATGTGTTTGTGAAGACGTGAGCTTATTCGAGAGTTTAGTGTAGCTGTGGTATAGCTGCAATAGCAACAGTAAAGTCAACCAGGAGACTGAATCCCAATCAAATGGCGCTTTGTTGCCATAAGCTGAAGTTGTTTGTATCCCCTGAATTATCTTACATGGCAGACAACATCACCTGAGTTAAGTTCTTGTAGCATTAGATCAGAAGTCAGGAAAACATCAATAAAGTGCTGGTAGCGGGAAAGGCAGGATGAAGATGTGATGTGTGTTTGAGACAGAAACTAAACTGGCTGAAACTATTTGGAGAGACAAGAGGTTAATAAATAAAGGCAATTCATTAAAACAAGCCTTAGTTGTTCAAATCACATTTTATTTACGTAGAAGATAATGATTGTATTTTATTTTCTATTAAATAGTATATGTAGACAGCGAAATGTTTTACCCAAATGATACTTTGTAACTTTAAAGGGGCTTAAACTATATCACTGTTTCATCCTGCTGCTGTTACGTGATTCATCTAAGTACTGCATCTTCTCCCAATAACCTCCAAAATCGTGTTCGTTGGAAGCATAGTCATACATCTCAGTAACTTGGATCTGTGTAGAAATTTAAGATTCATTAAAATAACTACTCACCCAGAAACTTAAAGGTCAAGGTTAAGTTCAAAAGAAACTTCAAAACCATCAATGCTTTTCCTAACAGACTGCCACACCTGATTGGAAAGAACATAGAAGGATGAGTAGTTGTTTTTCTAACAACTACTGTCCATGCCTCTATTCAAAGACTGATTTCAGAGATTGCAAAATGCAAATTGTAAGAAGTGAAAACTAAAATCTTTTGCCCTAAATAAGTTAACTGATACTGATTAGGAACAACAGATAGCACTAGAGATATATTGATAAGGGGCCAGCTATTCTGCTGGTTACTAAGCAGAAGTTGGACATATGGGAATAACTATTGGAGATCAATGACTACAAATCTTTTGTGACACTATCCACTAGTATCAGATATTTACATCAACTATATTGAAAACTCAGGACCAACACCAGAGGTTCATATCTCATCCATTTCTTGGATGATAAACGTGGTTTTAAAACTTAGGAAAATATTATAATGCTAAACCAGAGTTTTATATCTACAGTTTTGTTCATAACATTAATATCACAGGTAATGCATGTCATCATTTTCCTTTATAATTATTATACTTAACAAGAAATTTAGATAATGGTGTATTAGTAATTCATTCCAAAGCCTGCTTTATATTATTTAATGTGAATTCTATAGATATGCATCAATACAATTTTATATTAGTCTATGAAGATGTAGTTGATTTTCCTATATCTTAATTTTACTATTTCTGTTTGATGAGGATATCATATTTATATTTTTATTTTATTCATTTTCTCCACTGATGGAAAATGTTTCCTGTTTTTTCCATTCTCCAATAGAAATATACAAAGCCCATGATGGCAAACTTGTTGTGTTTTAAAATTGTAAATATGTATTCCTTTTTCATTAATTTTCTTAGTCAACATCTTAAGGACATTTCTCCAGGTTGACTTAATTGAACCTTATGAATTGTAATGTTTAAATAGTACTCTACAGTGATATAATGTCATTTATGTCAACTTTCCCTTACTTAACAACATCTACTTGAACTTTGTGGTTCTTCATGGTCAGAGGTAGAGGTAAAAGTTGTCCCTTCATAAAATTTAGTAATAAATATGTTTGTAAATATGACTTTATTTTTGTTACTGAAATATTTATTTTTAATTTTTAAGAATATATAGTTTTCTTTTTTTAAAATTGTTTTATTTATTTACATTCCAAATGTTGCCCCCTTCTGGATCTCCCCTCCAAGAGTTCTTCAGCTATTCCCTCTCCCCTTTGCTTCTGAAAGGGTGCTCCCCCATTACCCAATCCCCTCTCAGCCAGCACTCACCCATCCACCCACCCATCCCTACCTCCTCCTCCCCGCATCTCTCTTCCCTGGAGCATTAAGTCTCTATAGGTTTAGGCACATCCTCTCCCATTGAGGCCAGACAAGGCAGTTTTCTGCAACATATGTGCTAGTGACCATGGACCAGACCACACATGCTTTTTGCTTGGAGACTTAATCTCTGTGAGCTTCCAGGGTTCTGGGATAGTTGATACTGTTGTTCTTCCTATGGGGATGCCATCCCCTTCAGCTCCTTCAGTCCTTCCCCGGACTCTTCCATCGGGATTCCAGTCCAATGTTTGGCTGTAAGTATTTGTATCTGTCTCAGTCAGCTGCTGTTAGAGCTTCTCAGGGGACAGCCATGCTAGGCTCCTGTCTGTAAGCACAACATGACATCAGTAATAGTGTCAGGTTTTGGTGAGCACTCATGGGATGGCTCCCAAGTTGGGCTGGTCACTGATGGCCTTTCCTTTAGTCTCTGCTCTATTTTTGTCTCTGTGTTTCTTTTAGACAGGAACAATTCTGGATCAAAAGTTTAGAAGGTAGGTTGGTGACCCTAGCCCTCCACTCAGGGCCCTGTCTATCTACTTGAGGTGGTCTCTTCAGATTCCATCTCTCCACTGTGGGGCATTTCTGCTAGGTGTTGAGTCTGGTCTCTCTGTTGCCAATGCCTGGGGCTACTCTATGCATTTGTTAAAAGGAGGCAATGCATAATTGTGAGATATTTTATTATAGGAAAGAGAAAAATTGGCTGGTCATGACCATAGAAAGAGAGAGAGAGAAAGGAGAAGAAGGAGAGGAGAAGAAAGGAAGAGAGAGGGCAAGAAAAGAAGAGAGCAAGAGAGGAAGACAGCCAAAAGAGCAAGAAAGCAGGAGAGGAAGCAAGAGCAAGAGAGGAGAGAAAGAGAGGAAGGAAGCAAGAGGGAGGAGGAGGCGAACTGCCCCTTATAGTTAGAGGTGTGGCTATCTGTCTGTGGGGCGTGGCATGCCTGGCTATGGTCAAGTGACGGGGAGTAGGTTCCAGCTTGAATGCTGGGAGCTTGGGGCATTGTCTACGTGATAGAGCACACATCTCTTGCAGGGGTTGTGAGAGGTTGTGACTGAAACAGGAGCCAGGGACCCAGGAGTCATGGCTAAACTCTTTCTGTCCCTTACAGGCAGGAGTTCCAAAGTTCCAGACTTATACTCAACTGGGCCCAGGTTGCCTGAACAGACCACTGCCCTGAACAGACCATTGCCGTACAGCCAAGGTCATCCCCATTGAGTCCTAGAAGCCTCTTACATCCCAGGTCTCTTTGACTTATCAAATATTCCCCCTGCCTCCATTCCCACCCCAATTAAAAATACTTCTAAGTAACTTAATCCAAACTACATTCATTCTAAATACCTATATTCATTTGCTTTAAATATTTTATTTTATATTTTATTTATTTATAAAACCCACATGTGTATTTGATTATATCATTTTTATAATATATATAAATACCCAATAAGGCAATTATCTCTTTTATAGAAAACATAGTTTTAAAGGTATAGATATTTTGATTGTTCTTTAAATATCCATGCAATTATTCATCTGTGTAATATTCCCATATATATTAACTAATATTGCCCAATAATAATATAATACTGAAAATGTAATACAAGATTATTTTTTAATTGAAAAATATTTTTATAATGTATATTCTGATTATGATTTCCCATTACCAAACTTCTTCCAGGTTCTCCCATTTCCCCCATCCACCCAAATCTTCACCCTTTATTTCATGGTCTCCTTCAAATACAAACAGGCATGTAAAAAATAATGAGATAAAATAAAAAACAAACTAGAATAGGGCAAAACAATAGGAAGAAAAAGATCTAAAGAAAAATCACAAGAAACATATACAGCTGTAGAAGCACATCCATACAGAGAGAAATACCATAAAACACAAAGCCGGAAGGCATAAGAATATATTTTCAAAGGTCCATAAAGTTAAAAAAACCAAATGTTTTTCACAAATAATTATTACTCAAGGACTTCGAATATGCCATTTAGTTCATGTTGTGTTGGCTGTCTACTGATGGGCTTGGAGCTTGATCATAAGAATGGTTTGTTATAACAAGTGAAAGTACATTGGAGAATACTAATTGTTTATTTGTAAGCAGTGGTCAATTGGAGGTAGCTTGTGAGGTAGATATGTAGGTTTGGGGGGTTTGGGATGAAAACTTTTGTCAACTTTTCCACTCAGTGCTCACACCACATCTGCCACAGGCTTGCTCAGGCCCTGTGTATGCTGTCACAGTTTCTGTCAATTTATATATACATTGGTCCTGTGGCTTTTCGATGCCCTTCTTTCTATGGTGTCCTCAGTCCCTCTGACTCTTACAAATATTCCATTTTTTTCTTCCAAAGGATCCTCTGGGCCCTGAGGGCATGGAATTTATGGAGAAAACTGAGTTCTCTAAGGTCTCTTACTTGCACACTTGCCAGTTATGGGTCTTTCTTTGTATTCTCATCTATCTCAAACATATGTTTCTCTGGTAATAGCTGAGTTAGACATTGGTCTATGAATATAGCAGAGTGTTATTAGAAGTCATATTGTTGCTATGTTTTTTTAACAGAACAGAAATATTTGTTGTTTTTGCCTATATCAATGACTTATCTAGTCATACCTATTGGCCACCAGATTGGTTTTATCTCAAGGGGTGGACATTAAACCTAATCAAGTATTGGTTGGTCACTCCCAGAAGGTTTGTGCCACCACTGCACTAGCACATCTTGCAAACAAGTCACCATTTGTAGGTTTTCAAACTCACCATTGAAAGGTTTGTGTTTGGGCTGGTGTTTACCTTTCTCATTAGGTAGCATGCAGAGTACTTTGAGAACCATGGAAACTATTCAGTAGGAGTTAAAGTGTCAAGTAGGCACAAGCTTGAGTTTTCCATGTTCAATGAGCTGTGCAGGTACTGTCTTCAGCAATAGGATCTTGCCATCAGTTTGTAGAGAGCAAACAATAGCCTTGGTAATAGTCTAGGTGTGAGGGGGGAGAGTAAAAGAGGTACCTTTGACCAAAACCTAAATTATAAGTAACCCAATCCCAGAACTAGAGGGTTTTTATTTTGTTTTCTTGATGATGAGAGATATCTATTTGGGTATCTATCTCCCTCATTATTTAGTGGTTCTGTCCAGAACATCTTCATATATGTATGTGCTTTAAAATGCTTCTACAGTTTTAGATTTTCATATGATCCACAAATGATCCTATGTTTTAACTGTTTCTCCCTGTATGCCCTCTCCTATACTCATAAACATCTATTCTAGTTTACATTCGTATGGAGATCCAACCATCTTCCTTAGTTTATCTTTTTTTTATTAGATGTTTTCTTTATTTACAATATGTCCTTTCCCAGGTTACCCTCCATAAATAAAAATAAAATAGAATAAAATAACAAAAACAAAAGCAAACCCCTGTTCCCTCCACCCTCCCTGCTCACCACCTCACCCCCTCCTGCTTACTGTCCCTGGCCTTCCCCTACACTGGGGCATAGAACCTTCACAGGGTGAAGGGCCTCTCCTCCCATTGATGACCAACTTGGCCATCCTCTGCTATACATACACTATTGGAGCCATGAGTCCGACCATGTGTAATCTTTGGTTGGTGATTTAGTCCCTGGGAGCTCTGAGGGTACTAGTTAGTTCATATTGTTGTTCGTCCTAAGGGGCTGCAAACCCTTCAGCTCCTTGGGTCCTTTCTCTAGCTCCTTCATTGGGGACCCTGAACTCAGTCCAATGGATGGCTGTGAGCCTCTACTTCTGTACTAGTCGGGTATTGTCAGAGCCTCTCAGGAGACAGCTATATCAGGCTCCTGTCATCCAGCACTTGCTGGTATCCACAATAGTGTCTAGATTTGATGACTGAATATGGGAAGGATTCCCAAGTGGAGCAGTCTCTGAATTGTCCTTCCTTCGGTCTCTACTCCATAGTTAGTCTCTATAACTCCTTCCATGGGTACTTTGTTCTCCCCTTTTAAGAAGGAACAAAATATCCACACTTTGGTCTTCCTTCTTCTTGAGTTTCTTATGGTTTTTGGTTTGTACTTTGTGTATTCTGATCTTCTGGGCTAATATCCACTTATCAGAGAATCCATACCATGTGTGTTTTTTTGTGATTGGGTTACCTCACTCAGGATGATATTCTCTGGGTCCATCCATTTCCTCAGTTTATCTTAATATACTTATAATATCTGCCAACTTGACAACTTTAGAATGCCTCTAAGTGACCTATATACTCAAGTAATATTTCAATGTGATCTGAGCACTTAATTATGGTAATAATTAAAAAAGGAGCTGTGAAGATAATTCTCTAGAACAGTCCACAGCCAAGTAATATGATGTTCAGAAAGAAATAGAGTAATGAAAGAATTAATTGAACATAAATAACAAAATAGAGGAGTTTTCTTGAGAATTAAAAAGAGATTGAGGTCCAAGAACACAGTTGGCAGAAAGAATTTTCTGAAGAAGACTGATATCAATGCTAAGAAGAAAAGTTTATAAGCTTCCAGACTCAAGGGCAACACTATTTTCAGGAGAAATGCAATTAGTTGGCCTGGCCTTGAGTTTACATCTGTGAACTACAATTTAGAAGATAATAAGATGCCGATTACTAAGCTGTAAGCCATAAGGCACCCTCCAACACAATGATCTAGGTGGGAGTTATCAGTTAGAAATGATATAGGTGGGACTTATCAGTTAGAAAGAGCCTACTCTTTCCCGTGGAATAGAACTGTAAGCAGCAGAATACTCTACTACTTGAAAAATATTAAATTCCTGTATCCATGTCTGGTTGTTTCCAGCTTCTGGCTATTATAAATATGGCTACTATGAACATAGTGGAGCATGTGTCCTTATTACACATTGGAGCATCTTATGAGTATATACCCAGGAGTGAAATAGCTGGGTCCTCAGGTACTACTATATACAATTTTCTGAGGAACTACCAGACTGATTTTCAGAGTGGTTGTACCAGCTTGCAATCCCACCAGCAATGCAGGAGTGTTCCTCTTTCTCCACAACCTCACGAGAATCTGCTGTCACCTGAGTTTTTGATCTTAGCCATTCTGACTGGTGTGAGGTAGAATCGCAGGATTGTTTTGATTTGCATTTCCCTAATGACTAAGGAGGTTGAACATTTCTTTAGGTATTTCAGAGACATTTGATATTCTCCAGTTGAAAATTCTTTGATTAGCTCTGTACCCCATTTTTAATAAAGCTATTTGGTTCTCTGAAATCTAACTTGAGTTTTTTATATATATTGAATATTATCCCTCTCTCAGATACAGGATTGGTAAAGATCTTTTCCCAATTTGTTGGTTGCCATTTTGTCCTATTGACAGTGTCCTTTGCCTTACAAAAGCTTTGCAATTTTATTAGATTCCAGTTGTCAATTCTTCATCTTAGAGCATAAGCCATTGGTGTTCTGTTCAGGAAATTTTCCCCTGTGCCCATGTGTTCAAGGCTTTTCCTAACTTCCTCTTCTATTAGATTCAGTAGATCTGGTTTTATGTGGAGGCCCTTGATCCACTTGGACTGGAGCTTAGTATAGGGAGATAAGAACAAGAAAGGATCAATTTGCATTCTTCTGTACATTTACACAATGTAGTACTACTCAGGTGTAAAAACAATGACTTCATGAAATTTGCAGGCAAAGTATTAGAACTTGAAAATATCATCCTGAGTGAGGTAACCCAGACACAAAAGAATACATATGGAATGTAGTCACTGATAAGTGGATATTAGCCCCAAAATTCAGAGTACCCAAGATAAAATTCACAGACCACATGAAGCTCAAGAAGAAGGAAGACCACAGTGTGGATGTTTCACTGCTTCTTAGAAGGGGGAACAAAATACTCAAAGGAGGAAATATGGAGATAAAGTGTGGAGCAGAGACTGAAGGAAAGGCCAACCAGAGACTGCCCTTCTTTCAGATCCCTCCCATATGCAGTCACCAAACCCAGACACTATTGAGGATGCCGGTGCTAGCTGACAGGAGCCTAATATGGTTGGCTCCTGAGAGTCTCTACCAAAACCTGACAAATAGTGGATGTTCACAGCAAAACTTTGGACTGAGCGCAGGGTCCCTGTTGGAGGAGTTAGAGAAGGGACTGAAGGAGTTGAAGGGGTTTGCAGCCCTTTTGGGGGAATAACTGTCAACTTGCCAGACCCCTGGACCTCCTGGGGACTGGACCACCAATCAAAGATTATATATGGAGGGACCCATGGCTCTGGCCATGTATGTAGCATACGATTGCATTGTCTGGCATCAGTAGGAGGAGGCCTTTGGTCCTGTGAAGGCTCTATTCCACAATATAGTGGAATGTCAGGGCAGTGAGGTGGGAGTAGGTGGGTGGGAGGGGAGCATCCTCATAGAAGCAGGGAGAGGAGGGATGGGATAAGGGGGTTTCAAAGGGGAAATCTGGGAAAGAGGATAACATTTGAAATGTAAATACATAAAATATCCAATTTCAAAAAAAAAACCAGAAATGTAATGTAAGATAATGCATGAGTAATTTTCATAGACAAAAAAAAAAAAACCTTGAATAGATCTGCAAAAAGACTGAAGACCAACATTAAAATTTTACATTTTAAAAAAGAACACAATCAATCCCACTGATGATCTTTGCATACAGATCATCTAATGGGTTCCTAAAAAATAATTATGATTAACATGTCTGAGAGTGTAAAGACTGGAGGAAACTCACAAACAACACAATAGGGAAGTGCAGAGAAATATGTCTATATACAAAATTTGTATTGCAAAACTATATATATAATATATATATATACATATATGTATATATATATATATATATATATATATATATAGTATCAGAAAATAAGAGTTCAGATACCATATTAGTCATGAATCTCATGTGGAAAAATTCAAAAACATAATCCTGAAGAATCAAGAGAGTATAAGCTGTCATGATGCTTAGATCTTTAATTCAACACAGCAGCTGATCACCTTCATTCACAACTATTTTCATCATTTTAATCACAATCCTTGCTAAATGTATTGCAAATCTACTCACTGTAACAAGAAATATAGAATGGGAGGACATCGGTCATTGATTATCCAATATACTTGGTAAGTGTCAGTTAACCCATTCAGGGATGTCATGGGATTTTAACATCCACTGCCTAAACATATTAATGTCTGCAATCATGTATGTATGACCGTGTATAAGAAAAAAAATATAAGGATTGCAAAATTAAATGATGAAATGATGAATATGTGTGGTATAGAAATGACATTTCTGAAACAGAAATCCTTGAAGTGGCTCAAAATTTTGGTAATTGTGGTCAGTCTAGCCACTGACAGATTGGTGAACTTGGAGAAATTCTTCTAAATCTTCTTAGTAATTTTTCTTTCTATGTATTCCTTACAAATGCCAATTTTTAAAAACATATAATGTAAATGTCACTACCATAACTTTAAGTTTATACTGTAGTAGTTTGAGTTTACATTGTTTGTAAACATGGTTTTATAATATTGATCTTATAAGTCTCAATTCCTATTAGAACAATGTCCCCTTTCATCCTATCCCAGGCCAGTTATTGCCTCTGTTCTACCATTTAAATGATCTTCAGTACCTTAAATAAGCTTTAAACATGGAATCACCCAGTGATGGTTTGGAGAATTTGTTATTGTGATTATTTATTTTGCTTTTATTTTATTTATTCAAGTTGGCATATATTGATTAGTATATCTGATTTTTGTGGGAATTTATATGCACTTTGTGACAAAATTTCATTTCAATGGAAAGCTTAATGGTATACAATTTTATTGTATAATGAAGTGTATAACACATCTTGTTTATCCATTCATTTATTGATGGATTTTTTTTTCTTACTTCTTTATCATAAATATTTCTCCTATGAGCAGGAGTGTCAATCTCTTTCTTGAAACCCATTATCTATTCATGTAAAGTGTCTAGAAGTAAGTCTGTGAGATCATATTGTTTATCTTTAAACTTTTTAAGTATTATCCATATTGTTTTATGCAGTGATTGTGACATTTCACAATTTTACAACATAGCACAAGAGCTCAACTTTATCACCAGCCCCATCAACACTTATTATTTTCTTTTAGTATGATAGAAGCTATACTATTGGATATGCAGTAATGTTTCCTCAAGTTTTGATTTTAATTTCTTTTATGCTAGTGACATAATACATCTACTTCAGTGCCAAGTTGTGCCTTGTTCTTAGAGAGAAAAATCTAGTGACCTCTCTTTCATCAGTTGCTTGATAATTTGGTTGTGGGATTGCTTAAGCTCTCTTTATATTCTTTTTATTAATCTCAGATATATAATCCACAAATTTCTTCCTGTATTGAAACATGACTTTTCATGCTATTGATTATGTCCCTTGATACAAAATATTTTCTAGGTCATGTAAAATTCAGGTCTATTAGTTACCTCTGCTTTAAATCATTGCCAACATCATATCTGGAAGATATTTTACTACATATTTATTTTGGGATTGTTATATTTTGAGTTTTTTGATGTAGGGATTTAATCCATTATAAGATTTTTTGTTAATATTTGAGATGGACTACCTTCTTTTCTACATATGGATACTCTGTTTTTTAAACCCTTTATTGAAGATATTATGGTTTCACTATTGAGTGATTTTGGAATATTTATTAAATATTAATTGACCTTTTTCTCTCAAAGGTATATATCTAAGTAGTTAACAAAGACCTTGATGATTAGTCTGTGCTTGCACATATTTCATAGTATTTCGGTGACTTTTCCATTGTAAGATTGTAAAAATGTATAAAGTGTCTTCCCTTTAGTTTTAATTCTTTGCAAATTTGTTTTGGCAAATGAGACCTGGAAAATTCATATTAAGTTGGTGAATTTTTTTCTGTTTGCAACAAAGATGCTACTCTAATTTTTATAGCACTTGTATTATGTTTGTGTTTGCTTCAATTGATATAATGAATATTTTAGCAGTGTAATGTTTCCCAGTTGGTAAGCATAGGATGCCATCCCACTATCTAAATCTTTTCACTGTCCTGGTTAGTTATCACTAAGTCATTATTTGTTTGTTTGTTTGTTTTTATTTTTTCATTTATGTTATTGTAAGAAGAAGTATTTTCTTTTTTATTTCTTTTCTCAAATTTTCATTAGTGTACAGGATGATAACCAAAGACATATCCTGCTTTTTCTGAATCAACATATAATTTCTAAGTTTTCTTTTGTTTTTGAACATATAGAATCTGCAGACAGATCATTTTGCTTCTTTTCCAACTTATACATCTTCACCATCTTTTCATACCTAATTTTCTTTGCCCTCTTAACAGTGGATAGTATGAGCATTTGTTCTGGTTCTATGTTTCATTTTTTATTGTTATTATATATGTTAATTATACTAATAATTTCATTAAGTAAGACATTGGATTATTGAAGTCTATCTTGGTCAATCTAGTTATATATTCAATATGGTAGATGATATAAAGAAAGTCACATTGGCTGGATCTTAATTGTTCCCTGCAAAGCCATACATCAGAGATTTGGTCACCAGCCTCAGGAGTCATTAAAGGAAATCACAACATGATTTTGGGTAGGATAAGGAAGTAGTGTCATCAGGTGTGCCTTTGTTCTGGGATACTGGAACACTATTCTCTTTCCTTACTTAAGTGAGCTGGCTAGCCTTTTCCACTACCATGTCCCTATCCTAAAGTAAACTAGCCAGCAGCAATGGACTAAAACCTCTGAAAGCAGGAGCCAAACGGAGCCTTTCTTCATGTCAGCAGATTACTTAGAACACTGTGTCACATAAATGGAAAACTACTTTCCAAGGGAGTAACTGTAATATTCTCTTTTCAAGAAAAATGAGCCACTGAAAATACTACTTAAAGTTATTTATTATATATTTATTATAATTATTTGTTGTCTCAAATTCTTGAAATTATGTTGTGTATTACTAGGCTGCTGTTCTGGTTCTGGTGGCTGGTACCTATAATCTCATCACACAGGAGACTAGAGCTAGGAAATTAAGAATTTGAGGCTTCTCTGGGTTATATTAGAACAAAAATAACAACTTATTATATATAGCACAAAATGAATGGAAATGTATAAAAATGTTATAATGTATTAATTATTAGTTATATTTTAGGTATGATTATAAGATATAAAGGATGATTAGTTTCTGGCCAATCCCATTTAACATTTATACTTGTACATTTCTCTTCACATCTAGGTTATTTGACACTATATTATTCCATTCAACAGTATTTCAAAGAAGATGTAAGTGATGACATTCATTAAATCACCATCAATAAAATAAAACATTAAGTATTCATTCAAATTCTATAAATCATTTTAGACATTTTAACTAGCTATTAAAGTAAAAACAAAAAGAATATTTCTATTACAATTAGTTATTAGATTTTTATGTATTTTATTAGCTATAAATACATCCTTTGTCTCTATTCATCTAATTAATATATAATTACATCATCTACCAACTCATCTTCACTAATACCCATGTCTGCCCACATTCCTCCATTGTAATATAGACTAGAGGGGAAGAACCTCCCAACATTGGAGTGATAAATTGTTTTTATTTTTTGTTTGCTTAATATGTTTTTCATATGATAGTGAAGATATTAGGAAAAAATGCATGTTTCAGTGACCCTATAGATAGTGAAGCCAGGACAGGGATCATTCAAGGAGGGACCTGAAGAGAAACCCAACTTGACATCACAGATGGACACAGGAAGAATGTCTTTGACTAGAACTTCACTGTAGGAGAAATGGAAAATTTTAAGGATGCACATAATCAAATGTGATTTAGCATTTCAAATCCTATCACTAGTAGAACCCAGGAATCCCCATGGTGATTCCTCTGCATTTCAAGCAGAAACAAACAAAGTAATTCTAGAGAACCACTCCCTCTGTTAGATGCCACAGAATTATTCACACTGGATTCCCAAGAATCTTTAAAAATTATCAAATGTAAAAGGGAATGATGTATCCTATACAAAAGACAAGAGACTCAACAAGAAATCCAAGAAATACAATCATCAGATTGTAAAAAATATTTAAATGCAGGTTAGGAAATAAATAACAATGAAAATAAATTTTTATAAAATATTAAACTTCACATAAAAATAAGATATATGCTAAATTGTTATATCAAATAATAGAATAGATTCTAACCAAGGATAATTCAAATTAAACTAGACAAAGTGTCCTAAGCCAAGAGATAATAACACTAATGTCTCAAATGTTAATTCAGAAAGAAGCAGAATATTTCATGCAAACTTCCAGAATGCAAATAGAAATGTCCAACATTTGTTATAAGAATGGCCCAGGATAAAAATAGATAAATAAATAAGTAAATAAATAAATAAATGCACTCCAAACAAAATCATGAATCAATGAAATTCAATCAAGATTCATATTTATAAAACCCACAATAAAATAAATAAGAGCCTAACAATATCATAGTTACCTTAAGAAAAATATATTAGAAGTAGCAAAATGAAATGACTCAACAGATAAAGTCGTGACACCAAGTTTGAAAATCTAAGTATCTAACACCAATTTGGTGGGAGAGAATCCATGCCTACAACTGGGCTTCTACATGTGTAAAGGCTGTGGCATGCATCAACACACACATACACACACACACACACACACATCAAAATTAAAAAAAAATACTGTTTAAAATAGTAATAAAAAGACAGAGTAAAAGTTGCATTATCTATGATACACAGTGAAAAACATAAAAGAATTAGTGTAAATGGGTAACAGAAAATAATTCATTTTCAAATTGCTGAATTAAAATAAATATTAAATGTGTTTTTACTTAATAATTTATCATTCAAAACTGAGATAAACAAGTAAACATGTATTTTTATTAGATATTTTCTTTATTTACATGTCATACAATATCTCTTTTCCCAGTTTCTTCTCCAAAAACAAAAAACAAAAACAAAAAACAAAAAACTACAAAAAGAATAAACCCTTCTTCCCTCCTCTCTCCCCGCTGCTCGCCACCCCACTTTCTCCTGCTTACTGGCCCTGGCATTCCCCTACACTGGGACACAGAACCTTCACAGAGTCAAGGGCCTCTCTTCCCATTGATGACCAACTTGGCCATCCTCTATTATACATATGCTGCTGGAGCCATTAGTTCTACCATGTGTACTCTTTGGTTGGTGGTTTAGTCCCTGGGAGCTCTGAGGGTATTAGTTAGTTCATATTGTTGTTCATCCTAAGGGGCTGCAAACCCTTCAGCTCCTTGGGTCCTTTCTCTAGTTCCTTCACTGGGGACCCTGTACTCAGTTCAAAGGATGGCTATGAGCTGCTACTTCTGTATTAGTTGGGTATTGTCAGAGGCTCTCAGGAGACAGCTATATCAGGCTGAATTGTCCTTCCTTCAGTCTTTGCTCCATAGTTAGTCTCTGCAACTCCTTCCATTGGTATTTTGTTCCCCCCTTTAAGAAGGAATGAAGTATCCACATTTTGGTCTTCCTTCTTCTTGAGTTTCTTGTGATTTGTAGATTGTATTTTGTGTATTCCGATCTTCTGGGCTAATATCCACTTATCAGAGAATGCATACCATGTGTGTTCTTTTGTGATTGAGCTACCTCACTCAGGATGATATTCTCCAGATCCATCCATTTCCCTAAGAATTTCCTAAATTCATTGTTTGTAATAGCTGAGTAGTAGTCCATTGTGTAGATGTACCACAATTTCTGTATCCATTCCTCTGTTGAGGACATCTGGGTTGTTTCAAGTTTCTGGCTATTATAAATAAGGCTGCTATGAACATGGTGGAGCATGTGTCCTTATTACATGTTGGAGCATCTTCTGGGTATATGCCCAGGAATGGTATAGCTGTGTCCTCTGGTAGTACTATGTCTAATTTCGGGAGGAACTGCCAAACTGATTTCATAAACATATGTTTGTATTTTGTTACTTCAGAGTAATAGTATAAGAAGAAAACTAAACCTAATGGAATGACATTAGATCTATTAACTCCTTAGCTACATTCCAGGAAAGTTCTCTTGACTTTGGAATTATAATGCTCCCAGAAGCAACAGTAGGTTTTAATTTTATTATTTGAAATTAAAACTCATTGTGTAATTATATTGTAATGTACATTATTCTCATAATTTACCTATTTTCATAGCATAGCTCAAAATTGTACCCTTTCTTTCTCCCTTTGCTCTCCTGCCTACCTCAAAATCTTATCAAGCATGAACTTTGAGAATCCTGTTGAATGACCTTTTCTTATGAAGTCTAAACACTTCTTTATCTCATATATCCATAGACTTAGATTACTACTATTTTCTTCCCAGCATTCTGTAAACACTAAATTATGCTTGTGTGTCCAGTTGTGTGATTAAACTCCACTAAGCATATCTATATCTATATCTATATCTATATCTATATCTATATCTATATCTATATCTATATCTATATATAGATAGATATATATATATGCTGAATCAAGGCCCAAATTAAGATCAGTAAAAGCCGGAATAACAGCAAGTACTATAAATTGGCACACTCAAACTTGATCCTGAGGACAGACAAATGCATTTTCAAAGCTGAACACCATCCCTCTACATGCTTGGTACTATTAGAGAGAATCCTTATGGATAGCACCAACAAAAGTAGCTTGTATCTAAAGGGTTAGTTCACAGAGAGCAAACAGATCAAAAACAAGATTTGTATTTGCATTTATAATTTCTAAAGCAAGAAAGTCCTCTTGGTTTATTAACTGTCTATCACTCATTGCTTCCAAATAGGATACCTGTGGTATGAAATCTTTGTCAAAGCCAAACAAACAAAAAACAAACAAACAGCCGGGCGGTGGTGGCTCATGCCTTTATTCCCAGCACTTGGGAGGCAGAGGCAGGTGGATTTCTGAATTCAAGGCCAGCTTGGTCTATGGAGTGAGTTCCAGGACAGCCAGGACTACACAGAGAAATCCTGTCACGACCCCCCCAAACAAACAAACAAACAAACAAACAAAGAAAAAGGACTATAATTTAGCTAAATCTGTCATCAATGACAGAAAGACATAAATAACTCCCTCAAAGAAATACAGGAGAACACAGGAAAGCAGCTAGAAGCCCTTAAAGAGTAAACACAAAAATCCCTTAAAGAACTACAGGGAAACAAATCAAACAGGTGAAGGAAATGAACAAAACCATCCAGAATCTAAAAATGGAAATAGAAACAATAAAGAAATCAGAAAGAGAGACAACCCTGGAGATAGAAAACCTAGGAAAAAGATCAGGAGTCATAGATGCAAGCATCACCAAAAGAATACAAGAGACAGAAGAGAGAATCTCAGGGGCAGAAGATACCATAGAAAACATTGACACAACAGTCAAAGAAAATGCAAAAGGCAAAAAGCTCCTAAACCAAAACATCCAGGAAATCCAGGACACAATGAGAAGACCAAACCTAAGGATAAAAGGTATAGAAGAGAGTGAAGACTCCCAATGTAATGGGCCAGTAAATATCTTCAACAAAATTAAAGGAGAAAACTTCCCTAACCTAAAGAAAGAAATGTCCATGAATATATAAGAAGCCTACAGAACTCCAAATAGACTGGACCAGAAAAGAAATTCCTCCCATCACATAATAATCAAAACACCAAATGCACTAAACAAAGAATTTTAAAAGCAGTAAAGGAAAAAGGTCAAGTAACCTATAAAGGTAGGCCTAATTACACCAGACTTCTCACCAGAGACTATGAATACTAGAAGATCCTGGGCAGATGTCAAACAGACCCTACAAGAACACAAATGCCAGCCCAGGCTACTATACCCAGCAAAACTCTCAATTACCATAGATGAAGAAAACAAGGTATTCCATGACAAAACCAATTTACACAATATCTTTCCACAAATCCAGCCCTACAAAGGATAGTAGATGGAAAACCCCAACATAATGAACAAAACTACACCCTAGAAGAAACAAAAAAGTAATCTTTTAACAAACCTACACAAACATAATTCCACCTATTACAACAAAAACAATAGGAAGTAACAATTACTTTTTCTTACTATCTTAATATGAAAGTTAATATTACCAACATATCCTAATTGATTGAAATCCAAAAATATGAGGAATTAGAAATTTATTGACTGTCACCCAATAGTCTCTTTAATTTGGTAATTAGAGAAGTAGGTCCAATATTGTAGAATCCTCATACATTTTCTACTTGTTTGTATGTGACATTGTCTTGCTATGTACCACATGAAATCATGCTTCTCCTATCTCAGCTTCTCTATTAGTAGTATTGTTTATTTCATATTTTTACACTATATTATGGTTTTCAGAACAGCTTACATATTTCAAAAGTATTTGTATAACCAAAAGAAAAGTAGACAATTAACTTGGGAGGTGGCTTGTGAGAGAACAACAAAGAGTGAGACTGAATGCTTTGCTTGACCTTTGTAACTATTGTATCAAATTTGAAGAGGACTTTTTAAGTTACTCATTCTCTGAGATGAATGCTTTTCCAAATTATCACAGTTAATGAACCAGATTCTTACCCTCACCTAATTTCTGTGCCACCCTCCAAGCAGAACCATTATTCATTGAAACAGTTGGTGAATGACTTTATGGATAGACCATCTTAATACACACACCATTTCTTAAATGAATGTAACTTGTTCTCAGTGGGCTGAAAATTAAGTCACTCACTCAAGTCAAATTACCTTTGACCATAGCAGGAAGTCTGTACCCAAAACTCATGCCTACAGTTCATTCCTTGGAGCAGCAGAACTGTCAACTCTCAGCTTAGCTACAATAGAGGTAAAATCCTTTGGTGATGTGAGGGTCATTGAGGCTTTATTACAATGAAATCCAATGTCTAAAAATTGTTATTTTGGACTTGTACCACAGTAAGATCCAAGATTTTAAGCTCTACTAAATACAAAACAAACAAACAAAAATACTTCATATATTTATGTTCATTTAAAAAATACTAGTAATAATGTATTATTTTAAAATATACAGTTTATATGTTTGGAGTTATTTAAAATTTATATTGAGAAAAACATGTATTTTCAGTATTGCTGTAGATAAGCATCTACATTATTTTGCTAAATTGATTGTTGTTTTATATCAAACAACTTTTATAATACTCATTTTTATTGTTATAATATTTTATAAATTTTAAAGATTATGACAAAAATGTATTATAGGTATTGAAGGGTGGTCTCTGGGAGGAATTGGGGTACAAAAGGGAAACAGGAATGTGATTTAATTCTATTTACTTAAAATATGTTTTTAAATGTTAACAAATTCAGATAAATTGAAATCATGTATCTTTTCTCATAATAATGCAATAAAACTTAAATCAATACAAAAAAGATAGACTTCTGTCACCAGAAAGCTGACCCTTCTGTAAAGTGTGATAAATTCTCTAATGCTCTACTAAAGCTAATTCAACATACAAAACAAAGATTAAACATGGACCCCCACTTTGCAGAATAGAGTGACTAATAAGGGATACATCAGAAACTTTTCAAAGACTTAACTAGATCTAAACTTAATAGAAATCATAGATTAATAGAGTTCCTTATACATTTTCAAGACATCACCAATAACAACTTGTATGAAAGTGATTGCATGTGTTGTGGTGGGGGGGTACAAATTTGCATGTTTTCCGACAACTAGTTCTATGTAATTATGCAAATTTTTATTCTCTCTTCACCCCATAGTCTGGCATTGAACAAAGGAAGCTTATAACACTAAGCCAATAGCATTTTCCTTTTACTTTTCTGTTAATCATTTGTCTTGTCATCATGAAAAAAGTACCTAAGAGAGACAACGTAAAGGAGAAAGGTTTATGTTGGCTCGCAGATTCGGAAAAAAATCTAATCTATTCAAGTGGGAAAGGATGCAGGAGAAATTCCCAGCATGTGAGTGTTTTCAGGACTCCACAGAGTGTGGCTGGATGATGAATGAGAGGATAATTTGTACCCAGGGATATTCCCCTACTGACCCACTTCCTCCAGCATGGTCCAAACTCCTAAAGGTCTACAACCTCCCACAACTGCACTATTAGCTGGGGATGGAGTGTTCAAACGAATGGGCCTGTGGGGAGACATTTCAGGCACACACCATAACATTCCATCTCTGGTTCCCACAGGTTAAGGCCATCTCTCAGTGTAAAATATATACTGTGTAATTTAGAAGGTACCAATAACCTTAGCAGTATGTGTACTATTTAAAAATCCAACACCTCTGAGATTCAGGACAACTTACAGCCTTGCACTCCTATAAACTAAACTAAAATTAATTAAATTAAATTTTTATACATCATATATATATCATCATATATATATATATATATATATATATATATAAAGACACAGAGTAAATGTTTCTATTCCACGTGAGAGGAACAAGAAAACAATACAGAGATCTTTACCAATAAAAGACTGAAATTCAGTACGCTGCCATTGGTAAGATCATCTGACCTCACGTCCATTGCTTGTCACCTCCAGTCCACATGGTTTCTTTCTTGGATGAACCTCATTTGATGACTGCACATTTCTTTGGGAGCCATCTAACAATCCTGATAACTTCAGTATCCAGGGCCCCCACAACTCTGCTGTCCTGTTCCAGTTTCTGCCAGCTCTCTTGCCCTCTGGAATCTTGCAAGCGGAGATCTTAGTCTCTGCATTCTTGTGGCTCTCCAATCATCTGCATTTCTTCCAGAATATTCTGCTAAGTTCTTTGGAGATGTTGACTGGGTAGAGCTCAGAACTTTTCAAAATTTTGAAAGTTTAAGGAGCCTTCTTACCAAAAGAAGTCAGAATACATGGCGTCTAAACTTTAGAGTACAATAAAAGTTTGTTGACTTTTTTATTTGTGATTATATAAAGACTACAAAACATACTATTGGGAAAAACAAGTTAAGTTGTAACATTTACCCCTGTGCACACTAGGGCTATCAAACTGAGCAACAACCAGCTATATAAGAATAACATGGAACACTATATTTCCTTTCTCAAAAATTTTAAAGAAATTTGTTGTTATGATTATGGCCAGGCAGCTTTATTTTTTTTCTTGATATTAATGCAATTGAATATATTTTAGTAATAAGAAGCTTTGTGATTTATGTTATTTGGTGTTTCTAAAATTGAGAACTGGTGTACAAGTCCTTTTAAAACTGGATTATTTCCTACATTTAAAGACTTCTACAACAATATCCCCAGAACCTACTTAACTGATATGAGACAAGGTAGATGGTCACCCCATTTTTTTTTTACCTTCGAGGAGTAGATTTTAGTTGAGGTAATGTACTGTGCCTGAAAGATTATGATTGTGTCTCACTTATCAAATAAAAGATAAGTGGATTGGGGGCTCTTAATTTTAAAATACCCATATTAAAAAACATAAAAACAGTAAAATAAAGGATTCAATTTGACTCAAAGTAGACTGTCAGATAATTCATCTTAAAATGGCATGTTTCTTGTGGTTCTAATTAGTAATTATATCTGCTAAATAATCTCAATGTCAATATGTGAATACATAGCAGATATATGTAAAAAATGTTCTAAAAAAATTATAAGTCTAATCTGGAAGACCTTATCCGGAATCTGTGCATATATATGTTTAAAAGGAATTGTTCTGTTATTAAAAAGAATGATAAGATATTACATGTCAACAATGCAAAGGATTGTGTTGAGTCATCTGAACTCTACATAATTAATATCCTTCAGTGAGTGAATCAAGCAGTGTTGTACAATATTTTGGTATGATACAAGTGGTGATTTCAATGAGACTTTATATTACATTTAAATGCTATGGCAGTAATTTCAGTACATTTAGTATAGAATTTATGTTGACAAAAGCAAACTTAAAGCTTATTTCCTGTTATAACAACACTGTAGCTTATCTATAAAATGTAAATATGACATTAATTTTCAGTGTGTATATGCTACCATAAAACTATGCAAGATATATCTTAGTATTCTATGATATAATAATGTAATAAAATTTTATAAAGGTAAGTATGAAGAACAACCATATTATACTAAGCATAATAAAAAATATACAAAAGAGAAAGAAAAAAGTAAACAAGCTAAATCATATTCAATTGTAAAAAAAATCTTAAGGAATTAAAAGATAATTACTCTATTTCCTGTCATGAATGACATTTGGAGAATCAGATTCTAATCTCCAATTCTAGTTATTCCCGTCAATATTGCCACCACCTTCTTAGACAATATGGCCATTAGAAGGGACCCTGCCTCTTAAATCTGATATGTCCCCTTTATCAACAAAAGCATAAACTGACTTGGACATTTTATAAATCTTCAGTTACCTGTTGTTCACCTTAACATTAGTGTCACCCTTACCTGTTTAGAGAAGATGCCTTATACAACTTAAGTTGCCAAGTAATTTGAAAATGACTTTCATCTCTATGGATTCCTGACAGGGGAAGGTTTCATTGGGGTGACTAAATGATCCTTCATATTACAATAACCACAACTGCAATGTTATAAATCATAACCATTTCTTGCTTTGGTTTGGTTTATTTCACCTCTAATCATAAAATGCACAGTCTGACTTTATGTGCAGTAAACATTGTAATCAGAATCCATTTTCTTCTACACTAGGAAGGTCAGGGTTCTTTTCATTTCAGGTGCTTCTAAATTTTACAGATAATGTTGGCACCACACTGCATAGAAAGACAAGTCCCAAGTCAATAATTTAGTAAAGTGCACACTTTTGAGGTATGAGTTTGATATTGACTGTGGGATTTGTTTCCTACTTCCTTTAATTGAATCTCATAGCTATAATGATTTCTGTGATCCTACCCAGCTCTGCTCACACACCTCACTGAGCCAGGAATAGAATATTAACATGCCAGATCTTGTCAGCTTGTGTCGCAGCTCTGGTGTTCCACAAACAAGCTAATATTGGTGAGGCTGTTATGAGAGACCTTTATCATATGCATAATGTGGGCCATCTGCTTTAACTGCTTTAATATGACAATAAAGTCATTTTACCAAATATTTAGATCAGTCCTCAAAGCTTTATCCGTACACACTATGTGAACTTCACTTCACCTAAGCAAACAAGTTTTAAAACACAAAAGAGGATACTGGGTTTGTTTGGTTTTTTTAAAGTGCATATACTGTAGGTAGTTATTTAGAAGCCAAAGAAAATATGCACCTAATTTCCTTTAAGGTGCCTTTCCCAGTTTTTGTCTAATGGTGTATCGATTAAAGTTATATGTGTGTGATCGTATTTACCCCTACATGTATTGGAATGTAGGTATTTTGAACTCCGATTCCCCTTGGGTCACCCTCACCCACATTCTTTTGTGCAGTATCCTCCAACCCCACATTCATTGATGATATTTTTTCTCTGGCTTGCATATGTGGAACTGAATTTCTTCACCTCTCTCTGTGTTGAAAATGATCCTTCTTCAGAGCACTGTCAGTTTCTTATTTCAAAGCAAACATTTGAAGCAGAAAATTTTCTGTTTTGTGAAGGAACCACAAATGCTCCTTAAAATGAGAGCATTATGTTGTGTGAATAAACTGCAAGAAAATCCATGTGCTGTGAATCTTCTGGAAAAGTATTATAAGAAGGTGTCATGATCAAATATATTGATTTCATATGTGTTTTCTATAATGCTGCTGTTTATTCGCCCATGAGTCTTATGTAATGTGTTTATTCATTATGTACCAAGGGATGGCTATTGGAGGCTGTCTTCCCGTATATATTTGCTCTGCTTTGAAGTGCTAAGTGCTTATAGACATAAGAAGCCGAATAAGTTTGTTTTCACAATTCTTTAATCGCAGTAATAATTCTAGCTTCTGCTTTCCTGTCCCTCAGTTCTCTATAACATCTAAAGTAGCTTTTCAAGCATCTGAGTAGCTTTTAAATGGTGCACTTGCTTTGTTCCCAGAAGTGAGTGCCTTCCCCAAACACACCTAGGTTTGGACTGGAGGCCAGGAGGCTCCCAGTTGAATACTGGCTCTGTCAGTGTTATCTGAGTGAACTTCTGTCAGTTCCCTGCTGGCCTTAGCCTCTGATAGTCTCTAACAATAAGTATATTTTACTTGTTGTAGCATATTGCAGCACATTTTCTCACCTTTATACTTCCATGTAACTTTCATACCTATCCTAAAAGAAGGTCTTAATATGATGAAACTTGTAAATGAAGCAACTGGAGCTCAGTGATGAAGGACTTCCAGGCTTCTGAGGCAGGTCTGCAGCTCCTCTCTGTAATCTTCCAACAGTACTTGTAGGATTTTTTTATAGCAGTAAATTTAAAAAGGAAGAAGTAACTTCTTATTCATGCACAATGTTTATTTCCAGACCTGGGGATGTAGCTGAGCTCATATGTGAAATGAGACCCAGGTTCCATCCTCATCACAGCATGAAAAATAAATAAATAGAAAGACAAGTCCTACCTTCCAACGTCACTGCTGATATCTGGAACCATGGATAGCCAGCTACGCGACAGCCCAAAGAACACAGAACAGAAACATATAGTCACTACTTTGAGGACTTTAAAATTAAATAAATGAGGTCAATATACAAGCCCATGTGTAAAAAAGCCATAATATGTATATATGAAAAAAAATTTAATCTAGTCAGTGACAAGAAGAAGTCATACACATCTAGGTTAACAAATAACCAGGACTTATAATGAAAAAATGTGTAGAAACATGTAGAAAGAGAATGGTCATGACTATTATTAAGCATGCCTAACCCGAAACTTAACAAGAGGTAGGAAATGATAAGTTCACTTGGGAGCAAATCCAGAGACAACAATGAATTGTGAGTTTAATAGGCAATGACTATCAATGCTAATTCCCAGAGATAAGGCACAAAAATAAATACTGTTCCACACCGGGTCAGACAAGGTGATCTTATTATTTTCAACATATACATGATTTTTATGCTTACAGTTTGAAGATGTTCTGGCCTTCTTCTTTGTGCCTGGTGTTTTAATGTCTCTTAATCCAAAGAAAATTGTACATATGCATAGAAAACAGGTGATAAATATATAATTTAAGAGATAGTAAAATTTCCATAATCATACTAGAATGGGAGATTGGAATGAGGCAATGAACAACCTCCATGCTTGCCCTACATGGTTTAAGTTTTTAAGCATGAACCATACAGATATTTATCTCAAAGACAACTGGAATAATATTTACTTGTTTGGGGGAAAGTTTTTTTCATTGAACAAAGATATTCTTTATAAATAAAAATAGTTGAATATATTTCTTTGTGATACATGTAAGTACAGTATGCAAGCAGAGATAATTCATTTCCACTTAATAAATATAATAAGCATTTATAGTCTCTGGTGACCAACATTCTTAGGCAGCTTGACAACTTTCAGGCTGTAATGTCATATTCAAACCTCAGCACTGTCTCAAAAAGGAAGATCCACAGCTCCTGAGTCACAGTTACAGAGGATGACCTCTGAGCTTCAGCTTCACACATGTGCCTGTGTACATGTGCCCACTCACCTGCACACACACACACACACACACACACACACACACACACACACACACGAGAGAGAGAGAAGGGGAGGGAGGAGGAGAGGGAGAAGGAGGGGGAGAGGGAGGGCTCAAAAGTATAACAGTCGGAATCCTTCCCTTTAAAGCTCTCTAGTCATCTTTCCTCTGAATGCACTGAGCTTTCCAAGTATGTGGCAAGCAAACACCGTGCAGGGTGATGCAGAACCTAAGAGACTAGTCATCCCATCTTCATACATATTTATACATTCTTTTCTAAAACAGCTGGATGATTTGCATCATGTATTATTAATTAGTGAAGAAGATAGTAGAAGAAACTAAGATTCCAGAAAAAAAATGAAACATTGCTCAATATTTGTCCTGAAAATGCGCATATTGGAAACGATTCCCAAAAATAATTAGCATCTATCACAGGCGAACGGGTCACTCAGAAAAGGGTCTAAAGTAAGCTGTGCCTGTACCCAACAGATGAATTCCTGCCCAGAGATTTAGACAGAGCTTCAGGGGCTGGATACTGGAAACACTGCCATCCAGATGACAGATTGATCGCACACATTTAATTTTATCCCCTCCTACAACCTACTAAAATACACTATAGATCTTTTCCCTCCAAACACCTAAATTTACTGAATGCGGAGGAAACAGAAGAGGAGATATCAGTAAAAACAAATGGAATCTAGAAAGCAGATGGGACATGGGGACGTAACACAGAATGCAGAAGGGTAAGTCTTTCGGATCACTGAGAGACTCAGAATCCCAATCCAATTTGCTTCATGGAATCCTCCAAAGACAGACGTGTGACTAGGCAGAGTCACCTCTGGTAATGCAGCAGAATCACCAGAGGCTTGATGCAGAAGCTTTAGATGCAGTTAGCGTTGCCTCCACCACAGGCAGGGCATCCGTTTCTCCTGTGTAGCATGTTGTGAAGGAAGTGGCATACAGGAAAAGACGTCTGAACTGTGGAACTCCAGGCATAACCGCGGGGAGAGAGAGGTGTTATTATGAAGACGAATAAGCATGTCCGTGTCTGCGTCTGTAGTGAATAAGTGCGGTTAACACGCCTCTCCTACTTAGTATGCAGAATTCCTGAAACCTGGGAAATTACTCTCCGGCAAAATGTGTGAATGGTCACCTCTGAAATTCTGCCCTGTTTAAGAGGAAGGAAACATGTGGTGGCATGAGACAGGTTTTGCTTCTGATTCGCCATGATTCCCAGCCTCCTCCTTTGGTCTCAGACTGTTGGAAGAATTCTTATCTGATGTGATGTAGTTACCTTCTGACTTGGCTTTGGGGTTTGCTTCCTCTCCTGTCTCCTCTTCCTTTCCCTTTTGCACTTCCTCTTACACATGCCTATTATCTAAGAAAACCTTCAATGAGGAGCAAGCAGGGAGAAAGCATGAGATTCTGGTCACATTTGTCTAGTAACCTTGGGCACCATTCACAGAGTGCCAAACAGATTTTCAGTCTCTGTCTTTGTAGCACACAATCAAGTCGTCTTTCATCTAGGAATGACTTGCACTAAACAGAAATTCTTCAGAAAGAAGAAAGTAATTATAGTTGGAGTAGCATATTTACGTGACCTGAACACATTTGAAACAAACAAAACTGAAACAAATAATCTATTTACAGAAACATAATGTAAGGATTGAATTATGAAAATGTCAGTAAAAATGCTGAAGAACTGAGTTAGAAAATAAACCAGGAAAATAAAGTATAATCTCAAAAAACTCTGAGAATGCTTGTAGGTTATCCATCATATAAAAGAAAAATGCTGGATATAGTTAAAGAAAGATTCAGGAGTATTTCCTCAATTGAAAAAACTTAGGAACTTAGAGGGAGGACCACTGACTCTCCAGGAGGAAGACAGGAACTTAGAGGGAGGACCACTGACTTCTCCAGGAGGAAGGTGCAATTGCCCCTCCCCACCTCAGAGGTTGTCACTGTAAAACTTCAGAATCCAGAGAGAGATTCATGGCCTGTGCTAGAATTTGCTTGTCTTTTAATTTGTTTTGGTTTTCCATTATCTAGGGGTTTTTTTTTTTATGGTCAAAGATGCAATTATCTTTAGAAAACATGGTTCTTCTTTAGCTTTTATTCTTAATTTATTATCCTGTGACCCCAAATTGTGTATTCTTGTGGGGAATTAGTTGCTACTTATTGATACTCACTTGAATGTTAATGTGTGAACCTTTTAGTAAATACCTTAGTTGTGATTTAGTTTGAAATACCACATATTCATACACAATCAACACACACAGAGAAACACTCAGAGAGACACACAGAGACACAGACAGAAATACACAGACACACACAAGTACGCATGCAGAAATGTACACAAGTATCCATATTAACACAGACACACACAAAAAGACGCATACAAACACACGCACACACAGAGTTGAACATGAAAACTGTCGCGGTGGTGTATATTTTTAAGCATCCTCCATAGGCTCAGGAGTTCACATGTGTAGTGGCACTTCCTGTTTGGGAGGTTACGGAGCCTTTAGGTGGTGTAGCCTTGCTAGAAGAAATGCATCACTAGCCTTTGTGTACTTACAGTCTTGCTCCACTTTCAGTTAACTCTTTGCTTTCTATATTTGGTTGTAGATATGATCTCTTGGCTCCACGCACCTGATACAATACTTTTCTCAATATTACGGACTCCTTTACTGGAATCGTATGCCGAGCTAAACTCCTTATTTTATCTCATCAATAAGAACTAAAAGTTTAGTATTCTATAGACTTGTGAGTTTTAATACTTGGTTCCCATCTAACCGTGCTGCCTTGGAAGAATATAGAACCTTAAAAGCTATGCTTCATGGAAAGGAGTAGGTCCCTGGCATGGGCCTGGAGGTTTTACAGACCAGATCTATTTCCTGTCTGTTATCTGCTTCCTGGTCCACCACCATATAAACAAGCAGACTCATTTCTGCTGCTACCACAGCCATGAGCTCTTTCTACCATTATGCCTTCCCTACCGTCAACCGCTGCACTGTCTAAGTCAAAAAAGAAGTACTTCCTGCTTCAAGATGCTTTTCCATACTTGCTCACAGCAATGAGAAAAGCAACCAGTAGGATATACACTAGCTAGAAACTGGTGATCTCACCTACAGTCTTACTAGCTATGTCCCGCATAAGTGTGTTTATTTACTAAGTAGGTTAAAAAACCTATGGCTGTTGACTTTAGAACAGGTGCATTGAGGATCATTCATTCACAAGTATGAGGAGATTAAAATTTTACAAATACATGTTACTTTACTATTGGTGGGATCTAGTATTTCATCTAACCATTGTCATCAACTTACAAGCATAGGCTTCAAATGGAATAGACTTTCCTAGGCAGTCATTCTACACTTACTACGATGTGAGGGCTGCTTCACTGTAGGCAGGTGTGGTAAGTTTCTCTGTTAACTAACAACACCCATGAATCTCCTGAGACAAGAGACTTAGCGAATGATTTTCAGCATCAGAGTTACTGCCTGTCTGAGGGGGCATGTCTTGTTGTGGTTTAATTCGAAGTACAGAGGCCAGCCCCCTGTGGACAGCACCATTTCATAGGCAGGTTATCCTGGGTAGCATGAATGTGGGAAGGGTGCAAAACACACTGAATAATCATGTATTTATTTTCCTGTGTTTCTGATTTATAAATAATATATTTATCCTTTGAGATTTATATATTTCATTCAATATATTGATTGTGTCCATCCACTTCTGTCTTTGTCAGGGTTTTATTACTGTGATAAGACATCATGACCAAGACAGCTATTACAAGAAAAAAAAAACCATTTAATTAGGGCTGCCTTACAGTGTCAAAGGTTCAGTCCATTATCATTATACTGGGAAGCATGCATCACTGCTTGCCAGCAGACATGGTGCTGGAGGAGCTGAGGGTTCTATACCTTCATCTGAAGGCAGCCAGAAGGAAGCCGTCTTCCTCAGGTAACCAGGAGAGGACTGGAGTTCTACACTGGGCAGGATTAAAGCAGGCTGAGGAGCTCCGGGGCTCTGGCCTGTTGACATGTTGCTCCCTCCATAGGGATACAAACCCCCTTAGCTCCTTCAGCCCCTTCTGCAACTCCTCAATCAGGGACCCCTGAGCTCAGTCCAATGGTTGTCTGGGAGCTTCTGCCTCTGTATTTGTCAGGCTGTGGCAGAGCCTCTCAGGAGACAGCCATATAGGCAGAGAGAGAGAAAGAGACCAGGTCTGGTATAGATTTTTGAAAACACACCTCTATGAAGGCCACATCTCATGACTCTTTCCAAACAGTTTCACCAACCAGGAACCAAGGTTTTAAAGGTATGAACCTGTAGTTGTCATTCTCATTCAGACCAAACAAGCAACCATATTTGAGTGTCTGTTGACATATAACAATTAGTAAATTAGGGATTTAATACCAGCTGTGTCTTTGTCAGGGTTACTATTGCTATGAAAAACATCATGACCAAAACAACTTGGGAAGGACAAGGTTTATTCAGCTTACACTTCCTCATTGTTCATCACCAAAGGAAGTCAGGACAGGAACTCACATGGGCAGGAAGCAGGACCTGATGCAGAGGCTGTGGAGGGATGTTCCTTACTGGCTTGCTTCCCCTGGCTTGCTCAGCTTGCTTTCTTATAGAACTCAGGACCACCATCCCAGGGATGGCACCACCCACACCTCCACCACTGATCACTAATTGAGAAAATGTCTAGTAGTTATATCTCATGGAGGCATTTCTTCAAAGAAGGCTCCTTTCCCTGTGATAACTCCAGCTTGTGTCAAATTGACACACAAAACCAGCCGGTACAAGTTGTAATTAGAGGGATTGAAATGAATATAAGGTATCTAACTTCTGGGTTTGTGAGGAGGCATGGCAGATAGTAGCATTTGCTATGTAAGTTCGAGGGCCTAAGTTCAGATCCATAGCACCCACATGTAAAACACTGTGCAAGGCACATCTTTTACCCCATATGTGAGGCAAGGGTGTGGAGGGGCAGGCAGGAGGATTACTAGGTTCCAGGGGCCAGCTGGCCTATCTGAAACAGTCAGCTTCATGTTCAGTAAGAGACTTGTCTCAAGGGAATATGCAAAGGGATGATTCAAGAGATTGCCTACCATCTTCCTTTAGCCTCTACATGTATATTAAACAGATTTGTGAGCCTCCCACACACATACGTAAAACACAAATATTCTAATGTATCTTCATGATATAAAAAGAAGTAAAAAATTTCAATAAACTTCTAAGTGTTTCCAGCTATGTATTTTAATGAATATTAAAAATTCAAAGCAATGCACTTAAAGAACTAATATAGAATGCATCCATTATAGATATATTTAAACACAGAGGATTAATGAAACATAAAGGAAATACAGCCTAATGGCAATCAAGACAGAATAAGCAAAATGACCTGTTAAACTGAAAACACAATCAGATATTAAAATAACTCAGTGATCTGAAAGTGAAATTAAATATATCAAAATAATAAATGTATTTCAGGGTCTCTGGATGTAGTAACACACCAAAATATAATAGAGAAGATTGGAGGCTTAGGAAAAAAATGTTCTTTGAGCAAAAGCATTTCCAAAAGATAACAGATGTCATTATAATAATAAAATACAATATGTATTGCAGTGCTGAAAAAGATAATGGTGATCATTATAGGTGAGGAAGGATTCATTGTAGAGGTGACAATTCTGAGTCTGGGGATTGTCCGCTGCTCTCAAAATGAGCACATACATAGTGTGGGATTTAAACAAAAGCTAACCCATAACTGATTCCTTAAAGTAATGACAATTAGTAAAGTCGTATGTGGATGGGTACCCTGGATCCCTGTAGGGACTCAGGAGGGAGAGGATGCCACTGACTTCTGGTCATGGCTGCAATTACCTTCTTGACATGTTCCACTCTACCTTGGACACTCCTTATCAAGGAGAAAGACAGGATGCCCTGATTGGTAGCTTTTCTAAGAAGAACCCAACACACCCATGCAAATTTCTTATGTCTCATCCACTTTTGGGTTTTCCTGTACTAGTTTAATTTGATTTGTGCTAATAAAACACCCTCACAAAAAGTGATTTAGAAGAGAAATATCTATTTTAATTTACAACTTCAGATAGTTGCAAATTAAATTATAGTTCCTTCATAGTTCATCACACACACACACACACACACACACACACACACTAGACAATGATAGTTTTGTTCCACACTTTATGAAAGACAGTTCCACTAGAACAGCTTCTTGATTGATTATACTTTCTGCATACCAAATAAGAGACCCCTGGGTTGTATATCAATTAAGCATGTTCAAGATACTAAAGTATTATCAGGCACCTGTGCATCCAGCACATTGACTATACTCTGAAAATAGGCATCTATAGAATAGCCTATGGCAAACTAAAAGGGGACTCAATAATGTACAGGATGCATCTAGCATATAAACAATTCTCTTGTCATGTCATTAAGGAAGGGGTACTTGTCAATTTACTTTCATAGGAAGAGGATATGATGGTAACTCCACAGCAACTTTATTCTGAAAATTTGTGTCAATTTTTTTTCCATAATGGATTTGTATCATGACTTCTTAATTCATATCTAATTTCTATTTTTATTTTGCATTCAATGTTAAGTCAATATAATCTTAGCCTTTATAATAGAAGAAATAGGCTTGAGGAAACATTTTTGTAGTTTTACATTTTTCTGCCTTAGATTATATTTCTTAGTTTATTAATTCACAAAATGTTACTAAACACTTACTATGTCAATACAAAAATTAATGAGGGAATTCATAATTTTATAGTAACATGGTGATGTTTGATTGAGCTAAAAGAGCCTTAAAGATATTGTCTGTATGGTTGATGCTTTGAATTGACATTCTTATGAGTACAGTGCTAGAAGCAGTGAGTGGCTAATACCAATATTCATCCATGGCCAAGAGACTTTAGTAAATAGTTATTTATAAATCTATTCCTAATGCTTAGAAGGGAAGAGGATGATTAAACCAAATACATTCTGCTGTGGGAAGGAACTTCATTATTCAATTACCGTTTAAAAATATTCATTTAAGCCACAGTATACAACAACTATAAGGTGTTATGATTACATGTTCTATCATTAGTAGAACCAAATTATCTTGATGCCAGTATTACCTTAAGGTTGAGTTCAAATAGTGTTCTGTAGTTATATTTTCAACATTTAAATCTCCCTTCCTTTTCAGAATTTTGAAAAAAGTTCCTAATGTTCAAGTTTTGTTTTGGTTTGGTTTTGGTTTTGGTTTTTATATTCGCCAAACTGTGATAACATGTTTATTGCATGCTCTGTACTGAGAGTCTAATACAGTTTCTGAGACAGTGTCTAGATTTTGGAATAAGTAAACAAATTGACAACTTAAGACAATTTACCTTGTTTAAAATAACTTACTGTGAGGCACAGTCTTCATGACTTAGCAAAAGTTGGAGAAATTTTACATTATACAAATAGATGGAAAAAGGAGTGTACACACACACACACAAATCTCATACCCC
>NW_022196915.1:101317655-101331346 GCF_008632895.1 Mastomys coucha
CTACCTTCACCAGCCACATGTCCTCAACTTCAAAATATTTCATGTTGAGCCAGGCAGTGCTGGCCCACGCCTTTAATCCCAGCACTTGGGAGGCAGAGGCAGGTGAATTTCTGAGTTAGAGACCAGAGTGATCTACAGAGTGAGTTCTAGGACAGCTACACAGAGAAACCCTGTCTCGAAAAAACAAACAAACAAACAAAAACAAACAAACAAACAAACAAAAACTTCATATTGTTTGACTAATAGAAAATTAGTACATAATCAATCATTGTAAACATCAATGAAGAAGAGAACAAAACTGAATCTGTTTTCAACATAAATGTTGATGCTAGTGTCTCATAAAGTGCGGAGTCTGTGCCATGGAAGATTTGAACATATTCCCAAGTTCACACTTTAGAATATGAAGTCCATCTTCACTACTCCTAGATCCCCTACTTCATCAATACAAACTGGCATACCTTGCACGCTCCATAGGAATTACCTGAGTCAATGTATATGAACTTCCATAGCAAAGGTATTGCCGATATCTCTAGGCCAGTTCACCACCTTCTTAACAGTGACTTCCCTAAACATAGTTCATCACTCATGTGTCCTACATAGCACCACCTGTCTGAAAAAATACTCAAGGTTCAAGGTTCAAGGTTCCATTTAACTTTCCAGTAGCAAAACCTTTGTCATTCTCCAATTAGATTAATAACCACTAGAGGAAAAAAATATGGACTTATCAGCACATTTGCATATTGCTATTATGTACTAAAAAGGTTATTCAAATTTCACTTTGTGTTTATTTAATATATTAATGTAATATGTTCTAGAACATTTTTTTTCTTTTATGAGTCTTTGGCTAACTTTGACATAATTTCCAAACTTAATTAAATTTCTTTAAGCAAACAATTATAGCACTGTTTGCTTTTTCAGCAAAATATGTGACTTACAGAAAGCAAGGCCAGGTTGTGACTGGATTGATTCGTAACTATAGCTATATATAGCATGATGTTCACATATTACTTTGAGGACATAAACCTTAAGATTCTTATGTTAATGCTACACCTACCTCAGACATTAAAACACGGCTTTGGGCTTAAAGCAGTGCAGACCCTGTCTGGCTTGAGGACCCTTCTGCTCACATGCGTGTTGATGGTTGCAGGGCATGTAGCACCATGTTACCAGACATGCATGAGAAATGGTAACACTGAACGAGGTCAAACCATGGGAATCTCAGAATTGAGAGCAGAAGGAGCCACTCCCTGTCTACTTCTGTCATCTCTGGAACACACAACTATGACACCCTACTGAGAACACCATGAACGCTAGGTCAAGCAGCAAAAACACTTGGGGTTCCGTGGGACAAATAGAACCGTGCCACCAGACAGAAGAACTAGTAAGGTCAAGGCAAATTCAAAAAACCCGGTAAATCTCATAATTAGGAATGGTAGGCGTTAAAATCAGCTCCAGGCCAGAATACCTGTCCTGGAAAACGTGACCATGACACCCCACCATGAAGAGTATGACAAACAGTCACATAGAATAGAAACATAGAATTCTCCATTCTAATGATATATCTAGATTTGCCCTGAGTGTTCAGCCAACAAGCTTCCTTTCCTGAGCATCTTTTCCTGCAAAAGGTATTTAATCTGTTTTAAACTGAGTAAGACATATGTATTCACACCCAGCATGAATAAAACAGTTTAGACAAGCAAAGACCATCTCCTTCATCAAAAATTGCTATGGGGGAGGCCTTAGTCCTAAGGAGCCTTGCCTACATGTCCAGAAGAAAGCCTCTCTTCCAGTCTATCCATACATTTGGCACTCACTTGGAGCCAAGCCAGATTCTACCCCAGTCCCAGGCTCAATGCATGCCTGCAGACTCACATTCTCAGCTCCACATGGTCCCCAGTGCCATCTGGGTACAGATAAGTTCGAGAACTCTGTCCCAGCACCTGTCCCAGATCTTGCTATTTCTTTCCCGGAAGAACATGGACTTGGACTCCTATTGTCCACTGCATTCTGTCTTTCCTGAGACGCATGCATGTCAGCATCCCAGTGGTCAGGCTAAAATGCAGACTGATAGAGTTCTCCATGCTAATGAGGTATCTACATAGCACCCTAGAAACCATCCAATGAGCTTTCTCTCCTAAACATTCCATCCCATAAAAGGTATTTAATCCCTGGTTCAATGCAATAAAGTGTATACATTCACATCTGACATCAAATAAAGGAGAATGGATAAGCAAGAATCATGTCTTCTTCAAGGGGTAGGGGATGCTTGTAAAAAGCCCAGCCTAAATTGCCCAGAAAGAGGGCATCTTCCAAAATTCTAGAGTGCTCTTAGCTCCCTGTTAAGCTCTAGCTCAGCAGGAGGTTTGAAACCATGACTAAAATATTCACATTTGACTCCCACCCTATAAAAAATGAATTGCTAGTTTATTCATCTTGCCTAATGACACAGAAGGGCAAAACAAGTACCCAAACCATGAATAATAATGTTTGAACTGAGGCTACAAAATCAATACATCAGATCTGCAGAGCTTGCTTGGTCTTAATGCTCTCATCCCTGAATGCAGTAGGGCTTACCTTCTGAATTATATATGCGTATTGACCTAATTACATAAATATTGAATTTTCCTTATATGAGGACCTTTTTTTCAGTCTCAATGTAATTATGATGTCAATATTTGTGGCTTTACTAAGACTGAGTTGAATTCTGTTCATTGTGATGGATAGCAGTATGTCATGAGATAACTCACAGTCACATGGCCTAGAACATTAGTGACACTAGATAATGAGGGACAAACCAGCAATTCCCTGGGTGTGTCACACTAACATCACCTGAAGAAAACATTTGGTTCATTGCAAATCATTATGGACCATTTCCCTACTCAGTCTATCTGTCTATCCATAACGCAGAGGTATAACAATTTAAAACTAAGTAGAGGGGCTAGAGACGTGGTTCAGCAATTAAAAGCACTAACTTTTCTTCCAGGGGTTTTGAGTTAAATTCCCAGCAACCACATGGTGGCTCACAACCATCTGTAATGAGATCTCATGGCCTTTTCGTGTATGAATAAAGATAGCACACTCATATACATACAAGTGAAAGGGTTAATTCATCTACCTTTCTTTTTTATATTTGGATCAAGGGCTTCATCTCTGTCTTCCATTTGGCAGTGTTCCTACTGACAAGTTCTCTAACATACTTGCATATGTTGCATACTAACATATTGTTTTCCTCATGCCTCTATGTGCACATAATGGCTACGTAATTCATAGCCTTGTGGATATTATATTATATTATAATAATATAATAGTGTCCTGTGCCCACTCTCACATGTGAAATCTAAACAGTCCCACTCATAAAGATGGAGGGCAGAATGCTGCTTTCCAGGGGTTTCTAGGGCTTCTAGACTTCTGGCTGCAGACAAAGAAGAGATGGTTGTCAAACAAGACCATGTTTCAGAAAGAAAGTAGAAAATTCAGGCAGAAGACAAGCGTTTCAGACATAATACAAAGGATTAAGTATAGCTCATAATACTCTACTGTATATTACATTTCAAAATTGTTATGAATGTAAATTTTGAAGCCTCAATACAAAACCAATTATTTATTTCACATTGTACTATATCATAACACTTTATACTGAATAAATGTATTTAATGATACAATTTATTGAAAAAAAATAAGTATGCAAAGAGCCCTATGCTTACATTGTTCTGATATGAGGTAATATCCAGAAGTTAAACTTTGTTTTTAACTTTTATTTAATCTTTTTTTTTTTTACACTCCAGATTTTATCTCCTTTCCAGTCCTCCCCCTGATACATCCCATACCTCCTGCCCTCCCCCTGGTTGAATTAAAATCAACTTTAAACAGTCTTAATTATTTCCTCTTACCTTGTTGCATTCTCATGGGAAAACATGTAGCCAGTTCCATAATTGACACAATGGGAAAAGCAGTAATGGAATATCTCAGAATATTTTATTTCACTAAATTTCTTTGCTTCTTTACCAATCAGTGATATTACAGAAATATTCTCAAAGAATTTTCTTGGTCATTTTGCTCTTACAGCATTTCTGAGGATGCCCATGTAAAGATGTTGCTTCTACAACGTGCTCAGGGCAGAACTCATTGTGGAGCATAGGGCTTGGAACCTGGGTGAAAACAGAGAAGACAATGAAAGCAAGAAGACTGTGGCATGAGATTGTCAGGTTTAAGAACTATCCACGGGTTCCATGCCCCACATCACTCTGTGCTTTCTTGTTTGTCCTCTAGGGATGCCAGACAGCATGAACTTCAGTGATGTCAAGCAAGTCCATCGAGCAGACCATGGAAGTACTCTGGATACAACTGGCGCGGGATGTGCATCGGGAACTGAGTCTATGGCACTCCCTCTGATGGGGACACTCATGTTTCTTCCCTGGCTTTGGTAATGAAGATCTCCATCAAGAAATACCTTCCTGGAGCCTTGATTTATCCCTCATCTCCTTATGCCTGGAACAGAAGAACTCTTTTAAAATAAAGACTGAAATTAGGGAAAGGTGTGTTATGCTAACTTAGAAGATAACTCGAATGTTCACACAGTACCTATCAATCAAGACTCTGATAGTCTACTTCAAACTATGTCTTCTTGGCATTTAACTTAAAACTTCTTAAATGCTCACATTAAATCTAAACTGTGAAAACTCAGAAGTGACTTTTAATAAGAAGGCTTTGGTGTATCTGTAGTTATATTCTGCTTAATCAAACCCTTTACATTTAATATTGTGAATGTTGGCATTTGAGGCTGTGTTTGCCAAGCACAGAACACAATAAGTAGTATTTCTTAAAGTCCTGGGTATAAAAATAACATTAAGTCAAAGCACACAAAGGCAAGTATTATGCATGTATTTTAGGGGATTCTTTCATTTTTTGCAAGTTAAATAAAAAAGTTACTACAAGTCTGTGAGTTATAGAGTAGATTAGCAGGGCGATTTCACATAAATTCTCTGAAGGAACTTAATAATGTTTCCCCACTAAGCCTCCTCTACTGAGCTCAGTAACTTAGAGATGCCCATGTGATGTCCCTTTACATCTGAAATGCACTGTAGTCATACGGCTCTGTTCCTCTTTTGTCTTTACCTAAAACATCTAGCTATGTCAGAAAGCACACTTGTATATTCCAATAAAGTTGTTGATTATTTGATGAGAAATGTCAAAGAATATTATGGTCATTTTTCTCCTAACAAAAGTCTATTCCTTCTTCCCTCATGTTTCAAAATGTTATTTGCTACTTTTTAAATAAAGCATCCCATGGAGCAAGCAGTTGGCTACCCATGCATAAGGTCTGATGAATATCTTTCCGTGAGTAATAAGAGAGAACACACGGTGTGCAAGGCTTTAGTTTTCTTCCTATGTCCTCAGCAGGAAGGTTCCTAACCCACCATCCCTAACTTCTCAGTTGTGATAAGTTGCCTCAGCAGATACTGATAGGATACTTCTAAATCTACACCTAAGGAGGAAGGGATTAGTCAGCTTCTATTAAGAAGGACCACATGGGCTGTGGCCATGAAACAGGATGAATACCAAACAAAGGGAGAGGAAAAGGAAGACTGAGCTTCTTAAGCAAATAGTCCAAAGCGATTTAAAATGACCTCTGACAAGGTCACAAGGGACTCGGCTCAACCGCCACCAAGTTGGAGGAAGAATTAATTTTCCCTAATCAGGAAAAAAATGCCACATAAACCTTGTCTCTCTAAGGTTCTCAATCAAGCGATTGGAGAGTTGTCAGTTTAAATTACAATATTTTTAACTGTTCAGGTCGGTTTTAGTGTCTATTCAAACATACTTCAAAACTGAAAACAGCATTTCACGACTGAGTCTCTGTGTGGTTTTCTTAGGCTACTACTGTTCCAGGGAGAGATGGTTAGACCTTGACCCTTCATCAGTGCTCAACTTAACACACTGCACAAATTAAAAAAGTTAAGCTTATTTTTCCCAAAATTTTATCTCCAAAACCCTTTACTCAGATCACTGTCTCAGGGGAAAAAAATATTAAATCACCCATGTATTCTTGCTCCTACTGAAGTTAGTCTTCTTTAGAGAAATGTCTGGGTCCCCAAATGAGGGGAAATTAATTTTGAAAACCAACAAACTGAAGAGCTTAGCTCAGGAGTTTTAGATGTATATTGACAAAATTACTTGGTTGAAGTTAGTTTGGGGCATTACAGGAAATGGATACGAGCAGAGAAGTAACACAATCAATAGACCCGGTGGGTAGATTTTAGAGACTACATTTTGTGTTCTCTAGTGTGTGATGTCTACCTCCAGCTATGCACGGAGACTGCACGTGTCCTGACACTGCTGTGAGAACTCAGAGCCCTAGGATGTTTCCAAAATTTCTTTCAGAGCCTCGGGCATCATTGTTAGTATTCTTGGTAAGGATGTCCACTCTTTCATATCCCACTTGGTGACATTTTATACTTACATAGGATTTCATGGTGTACAAAATTCTTTCAAATAAAAGAAAGCATCTCACGCGACCTCTCAATGATGACTTGATTTTTATACAAAAAAACAAACAAAAACAAAAAAACAAACAAACAAACAAAACTGACTTTTCATTAATATAGTTTCAAACTGCATCTGAGTGTTTTATATAAATGATATCTAAGAGTGTTTAAGCAATGATCTAAGTATACATCTCATTTCCATGAAGACTTAAAAAATATCAAAATATTGCATTTTATACTCATGTTTTATATTGAATTAATTTTTACAAAGCCCTGATTTGATCTGAGTCCTGAGTGATTTTTTTATACACATTGAAGTAATCACAATATTCAGTGCAGGATTGGGAAGTGTAGCTCAGTACAATATACATGAGGCTCTGCATTCATTCCCTAACACCAGAAATTTCTAAAATCTATATACAAAGTGTGTGTGTGTGTGTGTGTGTGTGTGTGTGTGAGAGAGAGAGAGAGAGAGAGAGAGACTAGGAAAGAAATAAAAAAGAAAGAGAAAAGTAAAATCCAATAAGAACCCTTAAACTGGGGGCTGGCAGGATGGCCCAGGGGGTAAGAGCACTGACTGCTCTTCCGAAGGTCCTGAGTTCGGATCCAAGCAACCACATGGTGGTTCACAACCACCCATAATGAGATCTGACACCCTCTTCTGGTGCATCTGAAGATAGCTACAGTGAATTACGCCATAGCAAGCAGGGCCATAAGGAGCGGGGCCAGCAGAGGTCCTGAGTTCAGTTCCCAGCAGCCACACACATGATAGCTCATGACCATCTGTACAGGTACAGTATACACATATACATAAAATAAATTAAAAAAATAAATCTTTAAAAAAAAGAACACTTAAACTTTAGCTGCTGTTAACACATCTCTAGAGGAAGAGTTATTTAGGAATCATAGACAATAATTACTTGCCCATTATTCTACATAGGCACATTGACAAATGAGTTTATTGAATTTATGCACATTCTCTTTCAAAATTCCAATAACATTATTATCTGTATATTACTAATGAGAGGAGATAGGGTTAGGGATTCTCTGTATATTACTAATGAGAGGAGATAGGGTTAGGGATTCTCTGTATATTACTAATGAGAGGAGATAGGTTTAGGGATTCTCTGTATATTACTAATGAGAGGAGATAGGTTTAGGGATCATCTGTATATTACCAATGAGAGGAGATAGGGTTAGGGATCATCTGTATATTACTAATGAGAGGAGATAGGGTTAGGGATCATCTGTATATTACTAATGAGAGGAGATAGGTTTAGGGATAGTATGACATTTGTCTGATGCTATGCAA
This sequence comes from Mastomys coucha, assembly GCF_008632895.1. Classification (NCBI taxonomy): domain Eukaryota; kingdom Metazoa; phylum Chordata; class Mammalia; order Rodentia; family Muridae; genus Mastomys; species Mastomys coucha. Next base: position 101,325,453 of record NW_022196915.1, read on the forward strand.
CTAATGATTGTCTAATTAGATTGGTAAGTTTGGTGCTTTTGTAAAAACTATTCCTAGCTCAGAGGCAATATTGTTCCACAGCAAGAGAGAAGAAACACAGGTGTTTAACATCAAAACTCTCTAGGATTATTTAAGTTTCTAAACAAGTATTTTTAAATCAAAGTACAATTGACTCCAGAATTCATCATTGTCAAACTTCATATCTTGTCTAGAAGCATATTGAAAAGGAACAATGTATACATGACCTTCTTGTTTAAAAAGTTTCTCATCTCTTACAGGCTGAGATCACATTCAAATTCTCCACACACCCCGAAAGTCTGCTACAACGTAAAAGAGAAGATATCATGTTTATATGTCGGACAGTGTGGTGCAGTGGTCTTTTCAGGCAACTTAGGCTCTGTCAAGTAATTGGCCTTGAGCTCTGGAGCCTCAGTGGGACTTCAGGGGGTGGAAGGAGCTCAGCTATAACTCCTGAGTCTTTGGCTCCCGCTTCAGTCACAACCCCTACCAGCTGCCCCTGCAGGAGATGTGTGCTCTATGAGGCAGACAATGCCCCAAACTCCCAGCAATCTAGCTGGACCCTACACCCCGTCACCTGACCACAGCCAGGCATGCCACGCCCCATACAATATAAGGGGCGGTTTGCCCCCTCCTCACTCTCTTGCTCTTTGTCCCTCTCTTGCTTCCTTTCTTCCTCTCTTGCTCTTTGTCTTCTCTTTTCCTGCTCTTCTCTTTCCACCTTGCTCTCTTGCTTACTTTTCTTTCCTTTCTCTCCCTCCCTCCATCTCTTTTCCTCTCCTTCCTCTCCTTTCCTTCTCTCTACTTGACAGGCCTATTTTCTTTTTCCTATAATAAAATATCTCATTTATACTATGCCTCCTTTTTGACTTATGTGCGCTGCCACAGCCTGAGCAGAAGGAAGAAAGAGACCCTCAGCCATCGGCCTCAGCAGAGGGCCACCCTCAGTACAACAATTATAACTATCATGGAATCATGAAATTACATTGTTTTGTTTTCTGTGATGAGAATCATTTCTTCACCAGTAGAACACAGGAAAAATTGAAGAAGAAATTTAAAAAATAAAAAAATAAGGGGAGGCTAGAGAGATGGCTCAGTGGGTAAGAGCACTGATTGCTCTTCCGAAGATCATGAGTTCAAGTCCCAGCAACCACATGGTGGCTCACAACCACTCATAATGAAATCTTCTGGTGAGTCTGAAGACAGCTACAGTGTATTTACAATAAACATATGATGAATAAATCTTTAAAATAAAAACGAGGGCCCAAGGGAGGAGGGAAGGAATTGAAGGAAGAAGAGCTGGGGAAAGAAAGAAAAGGAAGGAGGGAAGGCAGCAAGGAAATGGGAATCTTGCTTTATACTCCAGTCAGCCTTTTAATCCACAGTTTGTTCAGGAGCACTGGTGCAGGTGTTGATGTTGACTGGGTTTTTCTCCTCACTAAAGAGCAGAAGTTAATAAGATATTTTCCCCAAATGTTTATGTTTTCTGAAGTGTTCACTAAGGACACTTTGGGAAGGGCAAAATGAGGTTATTGTTTTCAGACACTTAAGTTACTGTTTTATCTCCAGACTCTCCAAGCACAATAAAAATATTTCCTTCTTACAACATGAATTTACCCTGGACTTCTGGACAGTGTGCAATGAAGTCAGAATTTCCCCAGATTGCCAATTGAGCAGTCATACACAATTACATGGGTTATATGAAGGAATAATAATTAATATTGTTATTTATGTCTTTGGGCTTATCAATATTTTCTTTAAATGCTTTTTATTATACACAATGCATTTCTAATTAAAATATTGATAAAGCACAATTTGCTGATTCTATTTTTATTTCTAAGGTTAAACAGTAAGTGATCTTTTTGCTGTTACTATTATTTTTAAAATTAAGACTTAGTGAAAGACTATTTCTAAAACTTTATCTACAAAAGAATTAACATTTTCACATAATATAGTTAATACACTCATAGCTGTGCAACAATAACTTATTTGGAACAGAGTGAGCTGTGAATATTAGTACATATATATCAGCAAATGTGTTAATCAAGATTCTTATCTTCCATCTTATAACATCTTGTAATGTGTTTTGTCAAGAAATTTAGGAGATTAGCCATTGTGCCTTTCCAATAAAGTTTTACCTTGACTGTAACAAAGTTCATGAAGAAAGAGATACTGTCATTTGAAACAGAGAATTAAAAACAACACAGAGGACCCATTAGAGTCAGAATTTCCATTCCTGGAAAGAGAATGAATAGGTGAACCATACACAGAGCTTTAATAAATTTGGTAAGGAAATTTTGACTTTTGTGTGTTTTCATATGTACTGTGAAAATCATTGGCCTAGGAGCATTGAAGGGTGGTGGAACAAAAGAAGTCTTCAGATTTTCTCAATGACTCATGCTACAATGACTAGCATGAAATGGAAAAAAATAGAATGGCATAAGTAAGTAAATATAGTTCACATTGCAAAATAAATGCAAGAACATTCTGTGGAAAGTATCGCATTTTCTAAAACAACCAATTCCATAGTTGCAGTCAAGGAGTTCCAAGAGCCACTTAGCAAAGTCAATGTACGCTTCATCTCCCTTTTGCCTGCACATATTCCCTCTTACACTGATTTTCTTTCATGTATTTCATTGGGGTTCTGTCTGCTCTCCTTTAAAAATGCAGACAAACTACATCAGTTCCATGAAATGACTTAGAGGAGAAGTTAATGCGCCCTTTCTTAAGGACCCACCTGTCTCCTGACAAGCAGAGATTCATATACCTCTTCCATGGTGCCTTCTGCTACAATGAATGCATTTCTGAAATGGTCTTACTTCCTTCTGCACCCACCCTGCCAGCTGCCAGCTGTTAATGTGGAGATTGTGAAGGGAAGTGCACCAGACCATTTGAACTCGGACTTGAGAGGGAAGAACACTGGACAAATGTGTAAGGACAAGGGCTTATTTGGGGAAGAGTTCTCTTTTCTAGTGCATATAATATGAGAGCCACTGTCACTCAATGTCTAAATATAAATTAGCTTTCTAATATGAAAGATTAGAATTCGGTTGGAAGTTCTTCTTGACTGGCACATGCACACTCCTATCTGTCTGGGTTTACTGGTGGGCAAAGCATAACCGTAGTCGGGTAAGAACACACTGACAAAAAATGGGGCACTCCCAACTATTTCACGCTAAAGTTATTCTCACATGGGTACTTCTAAGTAACAAATCATTTCTGGTTTCAGTGATGACTTACTATTGTAGTACCAGGGAAATGTTAGTGACCCCTCCCAAAAAATCAGACAGGAGCTGATCTGATGCAACTCATACCAGTATCTATTCTATTCAAGCTAGCTTGGGCCCTCAGTGTACCACTGTCACACAGGACGGTTTTAGTGGTGGAGGAGCCCCGAATATCTATCAGAGCAAGGTTTTATAGTAAGCAGCAAGCAGGAAGTATTGTGTGGAAGCATCTAATTGGCAAGCTTCTGTGGCCTTTTACATAATTGGCTAGGCTGGGAGTCCTATCATAAACTTAACTTCTGCTCCCCTGTGCATTGGTGGTCTTCAGGCAGGGGGTGGGCTTGGAATCTGGGGGTGAAGATTTGTTGGGAGAGTAACATGGGGACACTGGTCTTGTTGAGGGTGTAACCTGTAAATGCTGGTCTTGTTGGGAATTGTTATCCTCGAGACTAGAACTAGGCTCAGGTTTTGTTGGGGGATGAATTGGAAACTAACGCTAGGTACCAGCCTGTTAGTTTACCTAAGTTCAAACTTAGGTCTGATTCTCTAAAATGGAGTCTGAGCTTAAAATATTTGGCCTCTCACTATTGTGAAGCAAGTATTATAAGACAGCCAAGCTTTAACCCCTTCCTTCTGTTTGTTATCTAAGGATCTCATAGGTATAGAAAAGTCTTTGACCAGTATTATTTAACTTGGATACATGCAAGTTTTTTTTTTTTCAGGAAATTCAAGTGTTTTCTTGTACTTCCTTTTCATTTGTCTTTCTTTCATACTAAATTTAGCTCTAACAACAATATTTAGCATCCTAAGGAAAATCCATATACCTGATGGCCACCACTGTCACACAAGACTATTTTGTGGGGGGGTGGGGGGGGGAAGGGAAGCCCTGAATGTCTACAGTCGCCATCTGATGGGCAGTCAGCTGCATCATCAACTTACAAAGTAGACATTTGCAGTAGAGAACAGAACATGTATTACAGATATTTTGGAGACAATTTTCTGTCTGACCTTGAGCAAGTCCTGTGACTATTAGAACTGCTGTCACCTTTCATAAAGTTGTGCCCTCAAAGCAACAATCCTTTAATATCTTTCTAGATTTCTACATCTCAAAAATAAAACATGGAACATTACTGATACAGTTATAAGTTTCACTCACTTGATGATTTCTATTATAACCTACCTTTATTTATTCCATAAAAGGCCTTAATGATTTTAGTTACATCATGCATATGTTTAAAATTCCAATTTTTTTTATCACTTGCACAACCATGACTAACTAGAACTGAGTATTATAATATTTTCTTTTCTTTCTTTTCTTTTCTTTTTTTTTTTGATGGTCAGAAAACATTTTATGAATCTATCAAAGAATTGAGCATTTAAGTAGTAAAGAGTTTTCAGGTTTTAATTACTAAGAGCTCACCAATTGACAAACAAAAGAGATTCCATATAAATAAATGAAGGAATGAAAAAAATAGCAATAACACCCACTTAAAAGAGCAAAGTTTTCACACCAGTATATGGAAATTATGCATATTAAAAGTTGCCATGGACTGGGTTTGCTGCAGGGACCTCTTATGTTCCTAGGGATGAGAGTTCTGGTCAGGTGGGCAAAAATTTCGGTGAGTGACAAACAGAGTTGACACAAGGAAGTGCTGAGTCTGAGTGTATTTCTTTAAAATGGCATGAGGCTCTTACAGTCATTACAAAAGAAAAATGAGAAATCTGGCAGCTCAGCAGTTGAGGTACATATGGGGCCACCTGAAATACACTGATCTAAAGCAGCCACCTCTTCTAGACAGGTGCTGCACCCCCCGCCCCCGCCCAAGCACTCTGGGCCCCCCGTGTGGGGGGGCTGTGGACTGCGTGAGGCTCTTAGCTTGAATCTGAATGAATAAGTCTAAGTCTGAGTCTAAGTATTAGTCTAAGCACAAAGTGAAAACCAGGCTTATATAGTATACAGAAAACAGGGCAAATGACAAAAGTCACATCAAAGTCAGTAAGATCAGAGAGCAAGACAGAAGTCACGTAGGCAAATGATCAGGCAATAGTGCCCTCCCCTTGGGGCTATTTTGGCCGTCCCAAGCTAAACTCTCTGGTATGTCTGTCTTCTGTTGGACTGCTCTGAGAATTCTAACTATGTGCCTGACCTCAGTTGCTAACTCTAAGGATACCTTGTCTGATAAGGCAGCTTCCTTGTGAGAAATTCCAAGCTAACGACAGCTTGGTAATAAATTAGGATATATTGGAACACTGTGCTGGCCAGAGAACAATGCCCAATCTTAAGTTTTAGCCATTTATGAATCATTTCTTGGGGTACTTTTATGCCTGAATAAGAAGGCATGTTGACGATTGGAAAGACTAATCTGGAACTCGTCTGTGTTAGGAGATGCCAACGATGGACTGAATACCCAGGAGGCACAAACTCCCTTTGAAGTCATAATGCCTCTTGTCCATGATCAGGCTGGAATAGATGAGAAGGCATGGCAAAAAGTACATTTCAGTTATTTTATAATCTTTTCCTGTGTAAAAATAGATAGTAGAAATGTGAGTTTTTATTCTGTGGAAAGGACAATATAGTATCCTATTGTAGGAAGCCATTTCATAAGCACATCACCACTACAAGATGGCATTTGGCTTGCCGTTAGTATC
>NW_022196915.1:101337427-101347129 GCF_008632895.1 Mastomys coucha
CTTATACTGCAGAAGAATCCGTTTGTGCTGCGTTTTTCCTGCCGGCGGGACATAGCGCGCAGCATCCTATCATTACATATTTAGTCAATAATGATTTGGTATTAACTAGTTTTCACAAATTAATATCTATACTAGTCCCCATCCAGAGATGGTCTGTTATGATATTCACCAATGATTTGATTGGCTGCTCTGAAAGAGTAAAACCAAAGGCATGGAAGTCAGTGATATAGTTACACAAGTTGATTTGACAGTATTCTCTCTTCCCATAGAGTTTCCTAAGAGACACTTTTAAATAAGCATAAACAAGTATTGCTGCCCTGGAAATTGATAGCAGAACAGGAACAGAATAGAGAAGGTGACTTTCTGGGCTTCTGTAATTCAGGGGCTAATTCAGAAAAGGAAGGAGGAGTACAGGGCAGCATTAGAAGCAAACACTTGTATCAGTCAGCAAGTGTGCAGATGGAGGCCTTCATCACAATGCACACTGCGTACCTTGTAACCACGGGTAATGTACCTGAGTCACAACTTGTAACAAAGTATAGTTTACAGAAATGGATCCTGTGTAATTTTAGTATTTCAGTTTCCCAGTTTATAAATTCTTTTCCAAGAAAATCTGATACTTTCATCAAATGTGGTAAAATAAAATTATATGTAATAATACTTGTTGACACAAACACAGAAGGCTGATTGGATTTCTCCAATACAGGAAATAATACTCTTCCTAGAAAACATAATACGTCAAATAAAAATTCCAGTGTCAGGTGTGGGATACCTCCAAACATTTGCTGGGGACCCAAAAGGACAAGTCAGGCTATTGGCATTTGTTGTGGCTTAAATAAGGAAGTAGCCTTGTGGAACCAGGTATCTGAACCTTTGGCCCCAGCTGATGGCACTGTTTACAGACATGGAATATTTAGAAGATAGAATTGCTTGAGAAAATTTGGTATTGTGCAACTAATTTAATGGTTTATATAGAAAACATAAAGAGAAAAGGATTTCAAGACCATGTGTTTATGTAACTATTCAAATGTGTGATGATTCTGTGTTTGTTGTTTAACCCATATACATCATTTTGTAGTATATCTTCAATATTTTCTAGATCAATAAATCAATTTCAAGAATAATTGTAATTGATGTATAAAACTTTTCCTGTGAAGGTTACATAGTTTATTGAGTCAATCTCCCATTGAGAGACATTAAATATTTAATAATCTGCCATAAATAATGTTGCCATAAAAGTCTTTATAAACTAGGTTCTACTCACCATTAATACATTGCTAAATTAGTTTTTCCTTAAAGGAAACAAGGAAGAGACGTGTCTTATTCTAAGTGGACCACTGTAACCAATGAATGAGAAACCATGTAAGTAACAATAATTTGGACAAGTGAATTATTGTTTTTGTTGGGGTTCTGTTCTGTTTCAGTATTTTAGCAATTAGTGTGTTCATTGTTGTGGCTTAAAAGATATGTCCCTATTAATCTCAAATATTTCAATACTTGGTTCCCTGTTCGTGGCAATATTTGGAAAGATTTAAGACGTGTGACCTTTTTGGAGGAAGATTGTCTCTGGAGGCCTACTTTGAGAGTTTAAAGACTGCAAGTTACATCCTACTTCCTGCTTGTTTTCTCAGCTTCCGACTCCTGCTGCCAAACCTGTCAGCTCTCGCCTGAACCCTACCATTATGGACTTGAGCCCTCTGGAACATTGAGCTCAAATAAACATTCTCTCCCATAAATTGCCACAATCATTTTATCTGTGCAACAGAAGAGTGATGAAAGCGCCACACTCTGCATCTTGGATCCCACTAATTGGAAGAAAGTTTTCTGTAACACAAATTTATATAGCTGGGTTTTTCTTTCCCAAATAAATCAAAGGTTGCACAAGCTATTTGAATCCCTTCTTGTGATGATGCCCTTGAAATTAGCAAAAGCCCAAATAATTATTTTCAATCTACACAGTTATTATAACAAAGAAAAATCCTGCAGATTTTTTTTAAAAAATTGGAATTTGAATACAAAGAGCAAAAGGGCAAAGGTAAGTTTACAACTACAGGGAAAAAAAAAACAGTAGAAAGACTTGACATTGAAACCTTGTCTTAAATCCCAGCAGTCAAACGGGATTGTCACTTCCTGTCTTCACTGGTAATCATGAAAGATTCTGGCTAACAACCCAGAAGAGGATAAGCCATTCTCTTTATTGATAATGTCCCTATTCTAAACCTGTGCCTACTCCTCTCTAGCCTACAGGTTTAGTAGATTATCAGTGTAGCTATGACATTTTCCTTCCACATCAGTAAAAAATACTGTCAGCCCCGATCTGATGGAAATAGCCTGCTGCTTCCTGGAGCTACAAGGAGTGATCAGAGGAATATGTCCCAAAAATGCTCAGTCCTTTGTCTACTATCTAGTAATTCAATAAACCCTTTTATTTCAGAGATACATGGGGTTTTATGTTTGGGTTTAGCAAAAGCTAGACTCCAAGAATTTTTGTTTTTGTTTTTTTGTTTTGTTTTGTTTTGTTTTTCGAGACAGGGTTTGTCTGTGTAGCCCTGGCTGTCCTGGAACTCACTCTGTAGACCAGGCTGCCCTCGAACTCAGAAATCCACCTGCCTCTGCCTCCCAAGTACTTGGATTAAAGGCATGTGCCACTACTGCCAGGCCCAAGAGTTTTTATTTTAAGCATACTGTTTTGCCATATTTATTTCTATTAATAATTCTTACAAATTTTTCATCTCAAAGTTTCCTCAAAATACTGTTAGTTTCCATCACTGTCAAAGGAAGTTGGAATAAAAATAGAGTACATCTTTACATACAGAAACTATTTGCAATAAATATTTGTCCTTTAATTCTATTTCCAGATGCTGCCAAAATTACCCTGACAAAAGTACCATAAAGGAGAAATTTTTCCTTGGGACACAAGCCTAAGTTACAGCCCATCACTGTAGAGAAGTCAAGGCACCAGCAACTTGGAGCCGAAAATCAAATCAGAAGCACAGTCAGGAGCAAACCACAGTCAATCAATGCATACATGCCAGGATTCACCTTTGCATCTCTATTTTATACAGCCCAGAATGCCCTGCTTAGGGTGTTGAAGGCCATCCAAGAGGAACAGCAGGCAGGTTTAGAACTCATGGAATGTGGGCCACTGTTCAGCACAGCCACGATGGATGTGCCTCAGAGGCTGTGTCCTGGCAGTTTCATGCTCTTTTGGAGCATCCGTCCGCTTGTTCTCATGGCCTTCACATCCTTCCTAATCTATGCATTCTATGAAAACTCTTTCGGCCCCACACTGGGAAGTATCACTGAAATGTACAATAATAGTGATTGACTTTTTCCAAGGATTGATGATTCAATCACCACCCTTGAAAATAATTTAGAGAAGTTGATAATTACCAATGACCATCATCCTTAGAAAGAATTTGGAGATAAAGATTGTTAGTAAAGTTAGATTAAGATGTTGGTGTCACTGGCTCTGTTACAGAAAGTCTTATAAAACAATCTGAGGAGTAGAAAGGCCCACCCTTAATTGAGCTAGAATTTTCTTTTAGGTCAAGGAACAGAAACAGTGGCAACCCGACTGATACCAACTGACATGCTTCTCTTGCTAAAGCCGGGCTGCTGATCAAGGGAATGATTCATTTCTTGTACCTGTTACTGCCCTCAGTTCCCTGTAATTTAATATCAAATTTTTAATGAGTAACTATGTGTTTTAAGGATTTAAAGTAGAAATGACTGACTGTTTTTATATGAAAGTTTAGGTATGTAATTCTTTTAAGATTCTTCTAAGATTACATTTTAAGGTAAATAAATAATTAATCCTTTCTTTGAAACTGTAAATTGCAGCCTGCCAGTAAAAGAAGCTGGCTCACAAAATTACCTTGCCTGCTTTATACTTTGCTGATCTATAACATGTTGCTTAGTTACAAATGTGTATGGGTACTTGGGAATATTTTGGTTTATTTTATCCATAATTTGAAAATGTTTATACATGTGAGGATATTGGGGAGCACATTTTTTCTACATATGCTTAATGAAATCATTCACTAAGAGAAAATAGAATGTAATCACATTGTAATTTTTATGTCTCTTGAAAGATTTTCCTGGGATATATAAGTGGGGGGAGAAAAACAATGTTATTAGTGCCTACTTGTTGAAGTTTTGCTCCACCCACCAAACATGCTTACAGATGCGTATGTAAAGTCATTGGAGCTTGCTCTTAGGAGATTTGCTCCATCCATCCACAAAATGCTAGATTGGAGACCAGAGAACAGAGATTAGAGGATCTTTAAAAATCAGAGAATCACAGGAGAGAAAAATCCACAAAGGCATGAAGAATTTGGATGGCACCCCATAGAGATGCAATAATCTGAGCTAAGAATCCAGATTCTGCTTAATGATACAGCCTCAGAGTAATGTCATAAAATAGATTATGCTTCATTTTGTAGAATGTGAAGAATTAAAGTATGTATATGTATCAATGCATCATGCAGTTAATTCATACTTAGGATTTCAATATGATTTTACCTTAAGTTCTAAAAAGATTGATTCTGAGATTTCCCACTTATCAGAGAGGGTGGCTGTCTTAGAAATGCATTTACAGATTGAAGCTGACAATGTCTCAACATATGTATTCATCAGAATAAACAATTTTTTAGACATTATGGCATAAAACCTGTTACATATGTATCTTACAATCCTCTAGATCAAACAGTTATAAAAAGACCTAACAAGACTTTAAAGGAAATAATCATAGAACAAAAGGGGGTTATGAATCTCCCAGAGATAGATTAAATAATGTTGTATTGACTTTAATTATTTTTAATAAAATGTCAATGAGATAGATAAAACAACCGCTGGGAGACATTGGATTATGGAAAAAAAAACTACTAAACCAAACCAACCTATTTGTATTAAGGATGTTCTAATCTGAGAATGGAAGAAAGAAAATGTGTTACTTTTGTGGGGAGGATTTACATTTGTTTCCACAGGAAAAGAAAAACTGAACTGTGATAAAATTCAGATTTGACAAAAGGAAGAAAGAGAGAGAGAGAGAGAGAGAGAGAGAGAGAGAGAGAGAGAGAGAGAGAGAGAGAGAGGGAGAGAAGGAAAGAAAACAGGTAAATTATTGCTGATCATAAATTATTGCTGATCCCTCTATGTGGGAACAGCTCTTAGACTGGCTGAGACATGAAATTTTCTCCAGCCAGGACTTCAGCTAAGCTTAGCCAATAAATCTTATTAGATACAGAGTCCTCAGGACATATGCCACCCTTTCAAATGGCATAGATAGAAATGTATATTGCAGTTTAGTTATACAGTCTGAACTAACTTATGAAGGAAGGCAGATGCCTTACTCCCTCCAACAGAAAGCAAAGAATCATCTTTAGCTGAACTGTACACATTGCACAGTCCTACAGATAGTATTGCAGAAATGTATATTACCTGTGAGAGTTATATGTTCACAGACATCAGTGAAGTCAATGCAGCTCTGGCAGGATTCTTCCGGGATGCTTAGAAGCTGAGATCTACTTATTCCAACAACCTACTTTCTCATACCTCAGACTGTCTCAATGCTGTCTCCTCAAAAATCTGCATCCAGGACAATTTCAAAGCGGCTACCTAGATCGCACAGCATTACAGACTGTTACTGTCGAGACTGCAGTTAATACCTGAACTTTCTCAGGATGCAGAAACTGGACAGCAAATACTACAGCTAGCTCACTTAGGACTAACATGTTTCAATTTTTATGGAGGTTCCAAAAAGAAAATGATGCCCCAAATCAGCAGGAAGCAATTTTAAGAGAGCAACACCACCGTTCCAAGAGGTGGACTGGGGTGGATTGGTTTTGGTCTTTTGATGGATAATGTATATTTGTGGCTGTTTAAACGAGATAGTTATAACTTGTTATGGTCTCAGACAGGGAAGAAACAAAATAAGGGAGGTTAAATTCAGGATTTATTTTTTTAAGCATTTTACCTTCTATCCTCCCTTCTCTCTATCTAGTGTTAGGAGAGAAATGGGGAGAAGTAATGAGGAAAGAGGAGAGTATAGGAATAATGGCACACAGGGAAGATTACTGAATCTACCCTTAAATTATTAGTGCTAAGACTAGCCAAAAATCTTACATTGGTATACAAAATTGGACATTATAAAAACATACATTGCTATTGGTATATTGATACAAAATAAAAGTTATATTTGGTCACAACATACTATGTATCAAGTCTGTTTAAGGTATTGTACCTATGCAATCCTTAAAAAGGCAATGTTAACTTCAAGTCTTATTGAAAGCTGCAATTACAAATTGTTTAAGATAATTAAGAAACAAGTTAATAGTCAGACAATCAAACTCATGTTCATGTTAGATACTAGTTTAGTTAAGTACAGAATTATATTTCTAAAGTTGAACAGAGAGTATATAGCTAGAAACAAGCAATGTTTTCCTTTTCAGATATATTACAGATATATGGCCTTTAAAAACCAGGGAGATCTACAGAATATGGCATTTAAGGATGTTTTAGAAATAAAAGGTCTCTTATGACAGTAAGGCATGCCAGCTTTTGGCAGCAGTTCGTTTGCTTCAAAGAAGATGCTGAGCAAAGAAGAACCTCCATATGGAATTTACTTCAAATATGGAAACCTAGACACTGGGCAAGAAATTGCTCTTGCTTCAAAGAAGATGATGAGCATAGAAGAACCTCCATATGTAATTTACTTCAAGTATGGCAAGCTAGACACTGGGCAAGAAACTGCTCTTGCTTCAACTGTTGACAATATGCTGTCCAAACTGCACAATGAAGACATAGGGAAGTTGATGGTTGATGGCCGAGCTTTGCCAGCACAGGGTAAGCAAGCGTCCTTCATTTTCCCTGCTTCATAAAAGGTTTTTCAGATATTCTCATCCACAAGGCTGAAGATGATTCTCCAAAGGCACGGATAAGTTTGGGAGGACTGTACAGGAAGCCAAGTTTCTCTGTCATTTCTGTAATTTTGGAAGTTGGTTCTCTCCACTTCTTGAATACTTAGGTAATATTCAATCCTTCTTAGGTCTCTGATGGAGTTGATGGAGTTGAAGACTAGATAGCTATAGTCTCGCAATTAAGGTTAAGCTGCTTAGGATTTAAGAAAATTTTCTTGTCCCTAAAAAGATGTTTTAAGCTGTTAATGCAAGTTACTATAAAAACTAATTTAGGAAGAACTATAACCTCCTCAAATCAGGATAGATAGTGGAGTACTTTCTCCAAAGTTGCTAAATGTATATGGACTGGATATTATGAGTGTAACCTTACCTGATAGTCTTCATAATTGTTCTTACTGTATATAGTTTAGTATAGTAAGAGAACCTTTTATTGGACTAAAAAACAAAGTTGTAGAGAGACTCTCTTATGCAATGTATGGAAGCATCCCCTGTCAATTAACATGCTATTGGCCTATTAGCTTATGCAACAAATAATTTGAGTACAGAGAGAGAATTTCTGGGATAGTGTCAAGTGAGGAGAGATTTGCCCCATCACTGAAGGAGGTGTTCTCATGAAACTGAGGAGATGTAACCAACCATGTGCCATGACTTAGAATAGAATAAATGGGGGATTAAGTTATGAGCTACTCAGGGCACAAGCAAAAGCTTTTGGCCTAAACATTTATTTATGAAATATTAAGTCTCAGAATCATTATTTCAGGGAACTTAGGTGCAAGTGAAAAAGACTACAATAACAATGTTCTTTTTCTTTCCTTTTTTATCTGGCCACCCAGGGACAATTTTGCTTGCCCCCAGTCAGTTGCCAATTTTATACCCCACCTCAGTTTACCCTGAATGTCAAAGCCTACAGTTAAGATGGATCTTTCCACATCAATGAACTCAATAAAGACAAGTCTTCCTAGATAATCTCAGAAGCTAACTTTAATCTAGAAAACCTGTTACAGGGATGCATGGAGGTCTTAATCTGGAAAACGTGTTACAGGGATGCATGGAGGGATATCTCCAAGGTATCACGTTGAAAATTGATACTAACCTTCACAATTTGAAAGTGGAAAACACTGAATACAGATTATCATAATATTAACTTTACAGGGATTTTCTTTTTTTTTTTCTAGGTCTATACATTTGCGACTGTTCCACATCTGAAATAGTCTTAGAGTGAACTGCAACCTGAGAGCCATGAAATTTTGAAAATGACTGTAATAGGAAATAATTTACTAGATTTGGTATGATTGGCAAGCTTCAGTCTCTTAAGGAGCACTGATATATGATCCTTTTCCATTCACAACTTATGGGGACAGGGCCAATCCATATCAGCATTGCACACCAGTAATGTCAGGTAAACACAGATAGTAGTTACAGAGTTCTAGTAGAAGGCATTTAAAGGAATGAAAATACATAGTTCTACTTACCAATAATCTGTGACAAATGTTATAGTTGCATCTTACTATTTAAACTATCTAAAAGTCATCTGTGGAGTTTCATTTCCTTGTAATGACAGTTTCTTGTTTGCTTATATACTCTATCGTTAAATCACACTTGAGGACTCTTCCTCAGTTATAAATCTAAAGCCATGGAATATTTGTTAACCCAGAAAAATGCTCTTTTCATAAATTAACAAAGTTTGTCCTGAGAACTTCTAGTAACGGCAAACTCCAGGCAAAGAATAGAAAGGGGAAGATTCCAGATTCCAGAGTCCTGCATTAAGTGTATAGGACATGTTTGCCAAGGAAAGACACCTGCAAGTTTGATCAAAATTAGTAAAGTCTTGGTAAATTCCTCAATGCGCTAACAATAAATTCAGGGGTATGTGTCTAACAAAATCTAAGAAAACTTAGGAGCATGTGAAGCAGCACCATTGAATTATACACATCTCCTTCAATTCAGCCTGGCAGAGCACATCTCCAGAGAATTCCATGACTGAGCAGCAGCTCTTACAATGCCAAGACCACTGAGATGGAAGAGCAAATCCAGGTATATTATACAGTTGGCTGATATTGTCATACTACATTTAAAAGATTGTTGAAAGTCCAGAGAAGGCAATAGTAGTTAGAGGGATGAGCTCCAGTCAAAGATTAGTCAAATAAACAACAACAAATAAATACTGGTTAGCCTTGAAAAGAAATCCATGTTCAGGAATGGTGTGCTAAAGAAAGCTACTTTAGTCTAAAGAGTGCACGCACGCACACACACACACACACACACACACAGACACACGCACGTACATTCATTGATATATATATATGTATATACATATATCATATACATATATATATCACATATAAGCATACAGATACATAAACACAAAACACATATAGGCAATCATGTAGTATCATATCTGATTGTTAATTATTATAGTTTAAAGTGTCCGGTGAGGTAAAGCTAGCATCTATGCTGCTATTGAACACTGTAGTAGAGATTCTCATAATTAAGAAAGGAAGAAGAAAATGGGTATCTTTGCAGCAAAAAGAAACAAAAGGCTTTATAATTTAAAAGACTGGAACAATGCTATCGGATATTGCATATAACACAGATTTTTATGTACATAAGAGTAAAATAATAAAACTAATAAATTCACTCAATGAATAGTTTCCTGATATAAGATTAGAACTAAAACCCCTAGAAATGCTCAAAAAGACATCTTGGTGGTGGTGGTGCTCTTCTATCGATCAGGGCAGAGCAGATGTGCTCTTCTATCGGTCAGGGCAGAGCAGATGTGCTC
>NW_022196915.1:101347552-101350311 GCF_008632895.1 Mastomys coucha
TTCTATCGGTCAGGGCAGAGCAGATGTGCTCTTCTATTGGTCAGGGCAGAGCAGATGTGCTCTTCTATTGGTCAGGGCAGAGCAGATAGCAGTCCTTGGTTCTTCTTACCTTGATGCTTGGTTTGATGGCCAGAGATGTTTTATGCCTAGGACTCATAAAAATCAAATCAAATCAAATTTAGGCACCATACCACGGAAGGAAAAAGACAGACAGAGACCAGTAGACTCCTATGCCACCCACAGACTCGCCCTCCAGTCCGTTGACCAGATGGGGCATAACGCTTGTAGGACGGATGAAGGTTCTACCAGCCACATGGCCAATCCTGAAGCTGGAACCACCACAGTGTACGAGTATGGGGTGGTCAGAAGGAAGAAGAGAGAAGTGGATCAGCTTGAGCATTATGAAGAAAGATGGAACTGGAAACTCAAGACTGGCAAGAAGCAGCCTGTTCCAAGTGGACAGCCTTGCAAGCTGGGGACATGTTGAGGGGACAGCTGGGTATGTCTGAGTATATGGCTATGCTATGAAGTGGCAGGGGTAGGCACCTCCAAGTGGCCAGCCCTGCAAGCTGGAGACATGGTGAGGGACAGCTGGGCATGTCTAAGTGTATGGCTATGCTATGAAGTGGCTGGGTTAAGTGCCAGTATCTGTGGTTCGTATTACCACTAGAGGACACGTATATGTCCGTGGTTGGGGCAAGATGCCTAGGACCACTCCCATATCCGTCCAGGGATCATGAATAACTAATTGACCCTGCCTCTCACTGGAAGCGGGGCTCTGGAGATCTGGTTCCATCTCTCATAGCTTGCAGTCCTTTGGTGATTAGACCCTATTCCTCACCCAGTCAGTACAGTGGAGCAGGCTGATGGTGAGGATGTGGGTGAGCCTTCTCAAAGGGCATGCATGTGGGAGAGCTGGTGCAGGGACAATGGTGATGTGCTCCCTGACTGCTCACCTCATTCAGCAAACAGGGAAGCTGCGTGTGGTGTCATGAGCTCTGGACAGCTATCCTTGCTCTTCACCAGCTTCAGCACCTGCAAGAGGCGGTTCTGGATCCGTAAGAGTTCAGGAAGCTGGCCCTGCCCCTTACTGACAGCAGCACTTGGGAGAGTGGGCCCTGTTCCATGCATGGGCAGCACAGTAGAGCTGTAGGAAGCACAAGTATACCATCTCTGAGGGCTCAAGCACATGAGAGCTCGAAGTGGCATGAGAGTGGAAGCAATACCCTCCCCTTCTCCACCTGTGGTAGTAGGGAAAACTGGCCGTGAGGACATGAGAAAGGAAGAACTAGCCCTGTCCTCTCACTGGCTACAGCACTCGTGGAAACAGGCCTTATATCTCACTTGGGCAAAAGAGTGGAGTGATTCCAATAGTGAAGGTACTGGGGAGCCATCCTCAAGGATGTCAGAAGAGAGCTAGTCCAGCCTCTCATCCCTGCTTCCCTGAGAGTGGGCAACACAGTGAGGCTGGTTCTGAAGGCATGGGTGTAGGTAAGCTGGCCCTGTGGGCAGGAGAGCTGATCTTGTTCCTGCTGATGGTGACATTCGGTGGCCTAGCCAGAGCAGTGCTGAATACCTTGCCTTAGTGATTCCGGTAAGGGAGAGCTGCTAGGTTGACAAGCTCTGCTATCACCCACGCCCAGGCTCTTAGATGGCCCACCCCACAGTCGATATCGTTTGTGAATGGTTGGGACCCAGGAACGGGCCAGTCCTGTTTTTCCCAAGTTTCAGGATCTCCGTGACACAGGGCCACAACAGAATAACCTAGAGGAGTCTTGAGGATCCAACATTGATGGTATGACCCGAATCCAGAGATCCGGAACCAGACCAGTGACCCGTTGCAATGAGCATTTGCAAGTGAAGATGTGTGGACAGAAGGTTAGACTGTAGAGCACGCTCTAGCATGCGACAGCTTCCACTATGGGATGTGTTCTATGCTTTTGTACTTGTTACTGTTTATTTGCTTGTGTGTTGTTTATTTTGGGGGGAGAATTTTAGGAAAAAGAGAGAATATGAGGGGATGAGGAGATGAACAGGACTTGGGTGCATGATGTGAAACTCAAAAAGAATCAAAAAAAGTGTTAAAAAAATCAGATCTCTGTTTAAGAATAAAAAAAGACAATTATAACCTCATATACTAGCAATGGACCATGCAAAGGGGAAATTAAGAAAATAAAAACTCATTTACAATACACCAGAAAGAGCAAAATAAGTTTAATAAAGGACCAAAACTCCCACATAGAAAAACTTAAATGCACAACAGTGTTTTAAAAAGTAAAGGCAACCGAAATAAATGGAAAGAAATCTCACATTTTTGCATCAGAAGAGTTAATGATGTTTAAATGGCAATCATCTTTGAATTCATCTACATATCCAATTTATTCTCTATCAAAATCCCAGCTGGCATTTTTGGAGAAAATAACAAGAGAGTCCTAAAATTCATATGCAAATACAAGAGACTCAGAATAAACAAACAGTCCTAAAAAGAGAACAAATTTGGAAGATTCTCTCTACTTGACTTTAAGATTTACAGCATAGGCAAATGAAGACACCACTGTGTTGGTGTAAGAATGAATGACAGATGGGGTCCCAGCAATGAGGGAGAAAGTAGATACAGGGTCTCAACCAGAAGTGTAAAACAATTGCAATTGAACCTTCCCTACAAACAGAAAACTAGTTCCCTCTAATGGCATTGGACATAACAACCAAACTCCAGGGCAGGCCCCATTCCCAGGAATGATTGGAATACCTACCCCCCC
>NW_022196915.1:101350321-101354948 GCF_008632895.1 Mastomys coucha
TTTTCATTTTTTAAGAAAGAGAGAGAAAGACCATATAGACGGGAGTGTAGAGAGATGGAGAGAATCTGAGATTTGTTGGGGCAGGAGAAAACATGACCAAAACATTTTATTTAACTTTTGAAAAATAGAATAAAGTAACAAATAATGCAGGTCCACAATCAATAGATTTGAATTCTAGACAAGAAAAGTATTCCTAACTTGAAAAATTAACTAAAAATGGATTGTGAGCCTAAATATAATAGATTTAGGTATAAAATTTTCATAGGAAAGAATAATAAACGTTCATAAATTTTCATCTTTCAGTAATGGTTTCTTGCACAAAACCAAAAGCATGAGATAAAACCATGAATGATTAAAAGGATTTTTACAAGAAGTCAAACATTTTGTGCTTCAAAAGACAAGCGGAGGGGGGGAGTGGAGGGGAAATAAGGACAGGGGATAACATTTGAAATGTAAATAAAGAAAATATCTAATAAAAAATTAAAATAAAAAAGGTAAGGAGACCCCCTCCACATGTGCAGCAGAGGGCTGCCTTGTCTGGCCTCAGTAGGAAAGGATGCACCTAATGCTCCCCAGGGCGACCCTTCCCTTTCAGCTACAAGGAAAATGCATTCATAGTAATTAAAGTTTCTAGCCAATCCAAGTGCCCATCTCAATATACTATATAAATACTTTTTGACCACATAAAGTATTGAAGTACTAACATATGCTAGACTACAGGTGAACACTGAATGACTATGCCAAATGAGTCAATTAAAAATGGTTATGTATTATGTGATTTCATCTTTAAGGAATGTCCAGAATGGGTAAATCCATACACACCATAAGTAAGTTAAAGGTTGGAAGAACATTAAAAAATACTATTCATAGTTTCTGTTGTTAATGTTAATTTTTTTGAGACAGGGTCTTATTACTATCCCTGAACTCAAAAGCACAGGGATATGCCTGCCTCTGCCTCTGCCTCCTGAGAGCCAGGAAAACCCTGTGTGCCACCACAGAGAGCCCAAATCCCTGCGGATAGGTCTGAGACCGATGTGCTTGGTTTTTCTTTGCCTCTCTTTGAGGTCAATGAAAGATCATAACACTATTACAATAAATATTGGTGCAAAACTCTATGACTCTACATACATACAACAAACTCTGTATACATAAAAGAAGTGAAATTCATATTTTATAAAACATTTTCTGTTAAAGCTGTTTCATTAGCAGTGTGATTTGAATCATTCCTTCTTGACACAAAAAATAAAGAAGCCCAGGCAGATCCTAGGCTACGGACGGCACTGCAAAATCACTCCTTCTACATAGTGCTTCCCAAGGGCAAACAAAGATGAGAAGGACAGATGGGATGTACCAGTTGCTCAGGCTCTGGGTTAACAATTCCTAGAAGACCCTGTGGAGAAGTGTCAGTAAATGGGCTGAAAACTGAAAGATTCAATCTGTCACAATACCCTTTCCTGGGCTAGTCCTGGAGAGAGTTGACTCTCCCTGTAGAGTCCACAATGGTAAAATAAGGAGTGTACCAATCCTGACATAGAAGAAACAGAGATGTGTTGCATGTGTACAATTGGACTTTGTCCTTGGAAATTATATCTCTGGTTCACAAGAACATTTCTTCATTGTAGATGCATTTCTTTGCCATAGATGATGTTTTTCAATATCTTGTAGGAGTCAGAGACATAACATCTTTGCAGACATCATTAAAATCCTTTAGTGAAGCTGGGCAGTGGTGGTACATGCCTTTAATCCCAGCACTTGGGAGGCAGAGGCAGGCATATTTCTGAGTCTGAGGCCAGCCTGGTCTACAGAGTGAGTTCCAGGATAGCCAGGACTATACAGGGAAAGCCTGTCTTGGGGAAAAAAAAAAACCTTTAGTGATGAAGGGTTGGTTTCTCAATAAGGGACCAATTCTTGTAGCCAAAAAAAAAAAAAAAAAAAAAGCCCATATTGACTTCTTTCCTGCTGCTTGATATTTGCACCATGCTGTGGCAGCCCTCCCTGCCTCTACTTTGGGATGAGTGAAATTCCATGAATACAGCATGGGTGTTATCTTTTCCCAGTCTGCGGGTTACCTATTGATGGTATCCTTTGCCTTATAGAAGCTTCTCAGTTTTATTTATTAATTGTTGATCCTAGTGCCTATGTTTTCAAGAGAGATGACATCTGACATAAATACAGAACACAAGAAAGTAGGCATCATCAAACCAAATAATCCAGTTTTAAATGGGCTACAAATTTAAACAGACAATTTTTAACAAAGGAATCTCAAATGGCCAAGAAGCATTGAAGAAATGTTAAATACCCCTAGACTCAGGAAAATGCAAATCAAAATGACTTTGAGATTGAATCTTACATGTATTAGAATGGCTAAAATCAAACTCTCAATCAACAGCTCATGCTGGTGAAGATGGTGAAGGAATGTAACCAGTACAGCCACTTTGGAAATCAATACCATGGTATCTCAGAAAATTGGGAATCAATCTACCTCAAGACCCAATGATATCACTCTTAGGCAAATACCCAAAAGGTGCTCCATCCTATCACAAGGACACTTACTCTACCATATTCATAGCTGCTTTATTTGTAATAGTCAGAATCTCAAAGCAACCTACATGCCCTCACCTGAAGAATAGAGAAAATGTGGTACACTCACACAACAGAGTATTACTCAGCTGTTAAAAACAATGACATCTTGACATTTTCAGCCCAATGGATGGAATTAGAAAAAAATTATCCTGAGATAGTTAACCCAGACACAGAAAGACAACCATGGTATGTACACACTGATAAGTGGATGTTAGCTATAAAGTAAGAGGTAATGCTATGGTCCACAGACACAGAGAAGCTAAGGAACAAGGACTATTTAATAGGGATCTCCCTGGGAAAGGGAAATAGAATAGATTTTGAGGCTAGACTGGAGGTGGGTGATACTGAGAAGTGGGATCAGATTGAGTAGAAAAAAAATATTGTGAGAAATGTTGGAATTGGGTTACATTTTGGGAGTGATGTAAAAACCTAGTTCAGAAGAAATCCCATGGAATCTAAGAGAATAACCCTAACAAAGAGTCTTACTAGTGGGGGACATAAACTAACGATCTTTTATAACCAAGCAAGGCCTCCAGTGGACGAACTGAGACAACATTCCAGCCACAAAACTTTCAACCTAGAGTTTCTCCTGCCTGCAGAATGTTCTAGGACCAGAGTCTAGCAGAATAGTCATCAAGGACCAGAGAGACTTTTTCCAGAAAGTGGTAGAAGTAGCTGTAGAGTACCATAGCCAAACATTAGGCAGAACTCTGGGAGTCCTTTGAAGAAGCCTCTTAGAACAAGAGGGGTCAGTAACACACTAGGAGAATGCAGCTCACAGAATGTACTGACCTTGACTCATGAGAGTACCAGGAGATCAGGAAGCATGGAAGGGTGGCCAACAGGCCTTCTGCATATATATTAAGGCTCAGTATCTTTGTGTTCCTGTGTCAGTCCTAAGAGTGAAGGCCAGAAAGTGATCCCTAACTCTTTTGCCTGCTGCAGGGACCATTCTTCTCCTACTGAGTTACCTCTTACAGCCTGGATGCAAGGGTATGTGCCAGATCTTATTGTAGTTTGTTATGCCATGCTTCGTTTATGTTCTGAGGGGAGGCAGAGATAGGTGAATCTGGGGGAAAAAGGAAGAAGGACAGAATGAGGTGGGGGAAGGAGGGAGGAGAAACAAGTTCGGAGGTAATATATGAAAGAAGAATGAAAATAAGAACAAAGAAAGAAATCCCGTGGATGTATCTTGTCAAAGAAGCAAATTCTCTCCTTTTAAGAAGCCTATCCCAGATACTGGAAAACGCTGGACTCAAAATTTAAGTGGACAAATAGTTGGAAGGAAGAGGAGCACACACCTCACAAATCCATCCACATAAATGTGTTTTAATGTAGAGTGGTTCTGATAATGGAATGTTTGCCCTATTTATGTGATCCATATCTTCAGTCCAGTCATTGCTACCCTAGTCCTATGACATGTACCCTCTGATATTTTCAGCAGCACAACACACCCCCTTGCCTCCCATCATGCATAATAATGAGATGTAGGCCCATTGTCCCCATTCTATTTTTATCTTCATGGGACCTCTGTACCTGCCTCCTAGACAGGCTCTTCCCAAGCAGGAATCTCCACACACTAATTCTTAGTTCACCACTCTTTCCCAGGAAGTTATATTTTATCTAAACTAATTCTAATTAGTAAGACTTCAGAGTAGGGACTAAAATGCCAGCAGAAAAAAAATATGTCTGATCAAATGTCCATTAATTAATTTTGTAGAAGAATTCTGCCTGCCACAATCTACACTTCACAGATCTACTCATTCTTTTAAATTAAGATATACTAACCAAGTTTTTCCTTACATTCTGAAACAGCGCAGGCATCTTCAGCAATAAAGGTTTACATTTCATCCCTAGGTAGTAACCAGGGGCAACAGCAATTCAGTAATAGCCTACAATGCTCTGAGAGTCAGGGTTAGGCAACCTTGACCAAGGAGGGTTGTTATGTATGGTTTTGGCTTTTTTCCTAGATAATTCACATACACACAAACATACATACCCACAGATTTGCTGATATATATATATATATATATATATGTATATA
>NW_022196915.1:101354958-101373542 GCF_008632895.1 Mastomys coucha
ATACATATTCATACATATATATGTATTCAACCATTAAAGAAAAAGAAGCCACAAGATTAAATGAGAGTGAGGACAGGGTACATTAACATTGGAAGGGTTAGAGAGAAAAAAGTTAAAGGGGGAGGATAACGTAACTATATCTAAGCTTAAAAATATTTTTTAAGAGCCTCATAGATGTATCACAAGCACATTCACTCAAAATTGATTTTGTTATTCTGAACTGTAGGATTTATCTCTCTATCCTATGCCTCTAAGAGACACAGATGCAATTTGAACTCAAAGGGGGTTGTCGCGACCACCCTCGACCAGCAAGAATGACACAACACACACTCGAACTCTTCTCATGCAGTTTATTCAGGAACCTTTGAAGAATCTTCTGACCCTGGGGAGAGCCAACCCACAGGCTAAATACTGTATGGACAGCCACCCAAGTAAAGCCACATGGTGCTATCTTACAGCCCCACACAGTGAAAGCAAGCCAGTTGACTCAGCCCATAGCCAAGTAAGGACTTGTTTATTTCGAGAGCACTCGCCATCGGGCTGGCAGAAGGTGGAGGCTGGAGCCATCTTTAGGGTGTGGCGCATCACAGCTCTCTACAGTGGGTCTAATATTTAGATCTCTTGATCTACTATTACGGTATGGTTGACACTGGAGTCTGGAAAGATGGTTCCACAATTCAAAGATAATTTAATAATAAAATGGTCTATTATAGAATTTCTCAAATTCTCTCACTTTTAGTCCCTTTTTACAAATATCAGAAAACCCATTTGGGTACTGTTGTATCTCATTCAAACTTAGCTTTCCTGATAATACTTTGGAAAGAGTGTGAGTGTAGGGTGTTAGAAACTTAATACTGCCAGCAGCAAGGAATGATGTTTTCTGCTTTTTCTTTTTAAATGGCTCCCTATATAGAAACAAGTGGCAAATGCTTCTTTTTCTTTTACCAATCAACTTCTTTCCCTGTTAAAAATTGCATACAGCCGCTAAAATGATGAAAAGAAGTAAGACTTTATAGTCTTTCCTGTGTCTCTTTCATACATCCTCTTACTGATTCTATACTTGAAACACCACTGGAAGTCTTAGAGTAATACAACATTCACTCTTTATTCACTTTAGTACCTTGTGAATAATTAACTGACAATTTTCAGGCACGATGTGGTGTTTTGAAATCTTTGTGGATGAAAGTACTCAGAAGGGTTAGAGTAAGAAAGGGCCTATCCTGAAGCACTGGCTCAAATATAAAGAGTAGGTGAGCATCATGGCTTTCAATGAACTGCATCATAAAGAATGCTCTCCTTCAATGGAACTCTGGTCAAACTTCTTGCATCAAATTTCAACTAACAACAGAGACAAATCTGTTTCTTTGAATGAGTTAAATTGCACATTCCTTATTGACTTCACAATTTTATAGTTAATTCAAGGATCTTTTTCTCTAATACAAAATCCAATAATTAAACATTTACTATCATTATGCTGTTTTCTAGAAAATCCATTACAAATAATAATTGTTACAACTCTTCAAAGACCATGTATGAGTTAAAGATATTGTGGCCAACCCTAGGGATGATGAGCACTGTATTAGCACAATTTTGTATCCTTTCCTAAACTGACTAATGAAAAATAGATAGCGTGTGCTAATTAGTGAAAGTGGACCACTAAGACAGGTATAGCTCATCTTTGGTACTTTCTCTTTTTCTCCCTCCTTGTAAAGTAGAACGTCATTGCAGAGAGTATAGAGTGAACTATGAAGGAATAAAGCAGATGAATACATAAGAAGACTCGGAAGAAAACTGAATATTAAGATATAAGAAGAAGATGTAGAAGCCAACATAGAAAAGCCAAGTGAATAAGTCAGCAGGTAAAACAGCTTCCTGTCCAAGAAAAAGACAGAAATTCTGGGTATCTATTGTCATCAGTAGAAAGATTTTATTTCTAGGAGACAGGAATGATAAATAGACCACATCATTGTTTTAGACAATGTGTCCTCAAATTTTCCAATTCAATTTTTCATTGACTATTCAGATTCTCTCTAGTTACTAACATATATTTCCATACCTCACATTATTTTACTCCTGAAAGACAACAGAATACAAATATTGTAAGCATAGAAAGAAAACTACAAGTTTCACATTATGAGTTCCTGTTTGTATACAAATGCTTTTGAAATTTGGAGACTTTGGGACAACTTAATCTATTAAATTGAATCCAGGTATCCTGGCCAAAAGCAATCTAGTGTGTAGGCTACTCTGACCCCGGCTTATACCGTGAAGAAAATTTATCCTTGGCAAAGCTATTGAAACGAGAGGATGCATACATATTCATCTCATTACTCAAAATAAGAAATGTTCTGTATTTCTATTCTGTCATTCTGTGTCCCTTCTAATCTTAGAAGTGAAAACACTGGGCCCAAAGCTCTTTGCATTTGGAACCCATTTGGTTTGCTTTACCAAGCTGCTGAAGAGATTTGTTTTTCTTTCTATGGCTAAGATGCTCAAGTTAAGCCAGTTACTTTCCCTGCGCACAAGTAAATCACTGTCCAGGTGGATGAAGAAGATGTGTACAGAGACTCACTGGCCCCCAACAGTCACTCATTGTGCCTTGCTTTTTTTTGGTGAAGGAACACAGCGGCACGCATGGATCTCCCTGTGTTTCTTGTAGATAACTGAGACTATTACTAAATGTGACCAGTGACATAAGCAAAACTGTTGGGAGATAGCTTCAAGATATGTTCCAGAAACGAAGTTGGAGATTGCTATCTTTCCTAGAACTAAAGCAGAATGTGCATCAAGTCTCTGAAAGAAGCACTTGACCTGTAGGACTAACAGGGCAAAAAGCTGCATTCTCTACTGGATTTCCACATTCCATACCACAAGCATCAAACTATTCTGAACTGTCAACCCACTGCAGAGAAGATGGATTTATTTGATTTTAAGAGAAACCAGTTTACAACCCTGGTTCTGGCCATAACAGAAGCAGGAACATGCAATAAATATTAAGCAACAATATGGAAGTTGTGCTAATAAGTAAAGGTACTTTTTTCTTTACTTTTGCAATTGCATTTTCACTACATTTCTCCCTTACCTTTCCACCCTCCAAACACTCTTATTTAATCCTCTCCACTCTACTTCAAACTTATGATCTCTTTTTTCATCAATTGCTATTCAATGAATATATGTATTTTTCTATGTCAATATTCCCAAATATAACCTACTGAATCCATATAATGTTACTTATTTATAACATTTTTTCAGGTTTTCAGGGCTGACCATTTGACACCAAAGACCAACTAATGTGTTCTTCCCTGGAGAGGACCACCTGTCCTATTCCCAGCTTCCTTCAGTTGCTTATCATTCTTTGTCTAGGACTGAGGTTATGTTGGCTATCCTCAGGAAGTTTGGCGTGTTTGTTGGTGTCCTCCTTTTAGCTTATGTTTGAGTGGTCAGATTGCTTTTGAATAAATACAAATAGGTTTATTAACTACAGATACGGTGTCCTAGAGACCAGGCTCTATGAACATCAGCTCTACATTCTCAGCTCTCATTGCCTTCACATTATTATCAAAGGGCTTTGTCTAGTTACGTGCTGAAGCACTTGAAAGCCATAAGACAATGCTGTGGGTTTCATCATTAGATTTTCTTCTGAAGGTATCCCATGTGCTATTTATTTCCAGAAGAAATGATATGCAAGCAATATCTAATAAGAACAAATAAAGCTAAGAAGATATCCAAATCAGGACTCAAGAAATGCATCCTTTGGCATGGAGAGTTAATTTTAAATTATAGGAAAATAAAAAAACACAACCTTTGGGTTCAGCTAATGAGGTTGGGTTTCTTTTATGGAAAATCAGAGACTGATAGGAAAACTACAGTAATGGTACAGTTACAACTATTTCCAGAATATATCAATTTTTGGAACAAACTGAAGACTTAAGCAATTAAGAAAATTTTCTAATATTATTCAAACATAAATTGTAAAAACAAGTCTGGCAGCCAGTCTATGTTCCCAAAGTCTACCATTCTCTACTTTACCACACAATAACTGTAAAATGACATGAAAAGTATGGAGAAGTATGAAAAGTATGACAGAAGACACACATTGAAGGTTTTAAATACTATCATACTAACAGCTTAGTTATGAGAGCACATGGCTATCTTGGCTGAATTCCTTCTAAAAATAGAAGAAAGCTTCTTGAGTTGATGAATTTTTTTCTTATACCCATTGGATTCTTATATTCATTGGATTCTGATTTTTAACATAAAAGCATTATGCTATAAAAAAACACAAAGATTAAAAGGAAATTTAAACCAAATAAAATAATAAATGCTTATTAAATGTTCTATGTTCAACATCACAAATCACAAAGCCATTTTAAAATTGCCACATTACAGAGAGGCCATGGATTTGAAGTGTAAAGTGCTAAGAAATCTGCTTTGAAACCTTTCTCTCCCTACCACAATTTAGTGCTGAATGTTTAGCTTCAGTTCTAAAATTAAAATGGAAAACCTAAGATGCTGATTCAACATTCTAGGACAATGGCTTCCTTCAGCCTACATTGCATGAATAAGCCTTTGCCATGCTTAAAGCAGAGCTCTTCTATGAATGAAACTGGAGAGTGTAATTTCAACAAGGCAATCAACTCATTTTAAGCTGTGACATCATTCATATCAAGTGAATTTCCTACTGGTACTGAGCAAACATAAATAACTGAGAATGTCAATGAGCTCATTGAGTGAGCATGATTTAAAGTAATGAAGTAATCCTTGATTATAATATTGATTATAAACGAAATTTGTAATGTATGTTAGCAAGGAGGATTTACTTCAAAATATTTGTTCCTTGCCCTCTTCTAAACAGAGTTTGGCTTTTGCCTGAACCATTTTACTCTTTACTAAAAACAAACAAACATCTCTATATAACATACAATTTATATTACCCCATTTCCATCTGGTGGACATGAGTTTAGATTCCTAATTCCCACAGAGCTTCACAGTGCCTGAACAGTTCATGGAAGGATTTCCCTTTTGTCAAGGATAGAGATTATACTTCAAATTAAAAGAAAAATTCTATAGGCTAAAAGAATCCTATAGATTTGAAACTAGAATGAATAGAGTTAACTCAGGGGATGACATGATGCATATTAAAATAATATCCCGCAGGCTGGAGAGACTGCTCTTCAGGATTACTGAGGTCACTTTCCAACATTGTTCTCATAGCTCAGCACCACCTAAGACTCCACTTCTATGGAATCTAATGCCCTTGTTGGCCTCCAAGGGCAATGAGCATGCACATGGTATACAGATGTATATGCAGGCAAAACACCTATGCACACAATTAAAAACAAAGACATCTTTGACAAGATAATATTTTTGTATTTGTAAATTTAGTTAATGAGATCAAACAGGAGTACTCTCTGTAAATGGGCATGTCTAGCGCTTACTAATGTTTATGTCAAGTACCTGGATAGAGAAAAGATGGAAAGATCTTGCATATATTCCCCACCTTACCAGTAAACGATTCCACACTTGGGTGGGCTATGTGAGGTTTTCATTTACTCTTACAACTTTTCTGTGACTTTTATCGCAGTAAGAATTACATAAAACATCTACTTTTCTCCTTTTATGCACCAGGAACTATGCTAAGTGCATTAACTCAATATTTAAGACATGATTTTTTTTCTATCTACCTCATTTTACACTTGAAAAAAACCAAAGTTCTGTACTTTGCCACAGTCCACTGCAGTGCTGGGCCATCCTCAGGGCTCAGGATCCTACGCCTCTGTCAGTATTTCATTGTCCAATCTTCACAGGTGACTTGGTGACTCAGGCAGGAAGTACCTGTAATCAGAAGTCTGCATAGTCAGGGTGTGGATTGTCCAAGGAGTTTGAAAATGGTACATGGGTTCAGATGTTTATGCTGCTGGTAACAGCGTGAGTGTGGGAAAGTTGTCTCTTCCTAAGCTTATATCTCTCCTTCATAGTCACAAGATGAATGTACTATGGTATAAAGTCAGCATGCATTTTAGCTATTAAAAATGTCTTCATTGCTTTCTGGATGCAAATGTAGCATTAAAATTACTAAAATATAAAAACAACTTGCTTAAGAAATAAAACTTCAGTACCTTCTATTTTTAATGATTTATTATTATTTTAAATAGAAATATATGTGCATATATATGTGTGCATACATACACACACACACACATACACACACACACATACCCTCACACATACACACACACACACATATACACACACACATATACACACACACATATATGACTAGCATACACACATACATACACACACACATACATACACACACACATACACACACACACATAGAAACACACACACATACACATACACACATACACACACACATACAAACAACACACACACACACAAACACACACACATACACATACACACACACATACAAACACGCACACATACATACACACACACACATACAAACACACACACACATACAAACACACACACATACACATACATACACACATACAAACACGCACACATACATACACACACACATATACAAACACACACACAAATAGGACTAGCAAAGGTAGCATATAACTCTCAGAATGTAAAACTGAGCTTGTGGTCTTCTATCTGAAGACTAAACCTCAGGTAATTTCCTTTATTCTGATCTTATGCCCCATAATTACAGAAAAATTACTAATTCTAACCACATATTTGCCCCTAGTTGCCAAGAACCCAGTAGCAAACATAAAATATTTAAAATAGCTCTATCATCAAGATACAAAATAAAGATGGCAATATTTTTTCTTTTTGCCCTTTATTTGTATGTATGTTTGTATCTTCTGAAATGATTTTTGGCTGTCCACCAGAAACCCATTTCAAGAAGAAAATGTAACTCCTTCAGATCAGACAGGATAGGTCCTTTGGCTTTTCTGCTGGACCCCTGTTTGAGTCTGAGCAGGCCACTAGAGGCTTAGAGCATCGTACTGACTAGATAAGGCACCTGTCAGATGCTCATGGCCTAACCAGGTTCTGAGTGGACTTTGTTTGGCAGCTGCCATTCTGCAGTGATGTCACAAGGTACCCAGTTGTCAGTGAAGTGCAGGAACATGGTTGTACTAACAGCTTTGCCCCTTTGAACCCAGAGAAATGCTGTCTTCTCAATCTGTACATCATAGAAAACCTGGAAGAAAGAAAACTGGTTCAGAACAAAGTGTTTCATGCATTTCCAGGAAAAAGATTTGTTAACTTTTGAAAATGTTTTTTGGCAGAGAGAAGGGTGAGAGGAAACATTTCAGCACCAAGTAGCTGTGCCCATAGCAGGTACCTAATACATTAAAAGAATTGTTCCTGAATATCGATATGGTTTCTTTATATATAAAAGTTAATTTCTAAAAAGGCAACTTAGGTTTCTTGCCCAAGATAGACCCTATAATACAACTATAGCAGGGATATAAAGCACAGATTTTCAAATTCCAATGATAAACTGGTTGTAGAAATCCCCTAATATTGTAATTCATGAGGACATTTACAAGTACATGGACGCTGTGTCTCTTACTCCCTTTTCCTAGGAATACTAACGCTGTGTGATCATACGGAATGTTCTCTAAAAGCTGAGCTAATACTAAAGGCTTGACTGACAGCCTGGTGAGACTGTTATACTCTCCATCCTCCATTTATGCAAAAAGTCTACACCCAACCATTCCAGAAGCAACTCAAGATGAAACAGTTTCACTCAACATTTATCTGTCCAAAATCCCTAGGTGATACCCCACCGCCCAAAAGCACTCTAGTATTAATGATAAACACAAACACACTTTAATCAAATTCTTTTCCATTCAAAGTTTACCAGTCTATAATTAATTATCCATCAATAAAAATTATTACCAGTGGGCAGAGGGAAGGAAACAAACATATTAGTAATATTTAAAGAATCCAAGAATTTCAGGGGATGCATACTAATAAGCAATAAGCATCTAAGTGGAAACGCAAAATCTAATTGCAAAATTTCCAAGTGAGTTGTTTCATAGTCGCTTTAGGGAGAGAAGAGTTAATAGCTTGTCAACTGGAAACCACAGTCTCTCATCTGCAAATATCACCACGGAAGAATCAGTGACGCTCAGAGGCTAAACAAGGCAGTGTCCACAATACATGGCTTCTATCAGAAACCCTCTATTTATAGTTGAAATCAGCCTAGCTACCCACTAAAAAATTCCATTTCGAAATGTTAATGAGAAACTCTTCAGTGACTTGAACAGCATGCATTATCTAGTTCCATCATACTTTGGTGACTCTTTCTATGGCATTTATTCAGTTTAATAGTATTATCTAAAAATTAATCAAATGGTTTAGCAAGAAATTAAAATATTAAATATCATTTACCCATATAATTACTTCATAGCTATTAAACTTCATCTTTGTAATATAGCACAAAATAAAAATAAGCAATTAGCTAGTTATCACTTTATGTAATTCTTAGTTTGTGCTGCTTGCACTGAATAAATGAAGTATTATTATCCTTCAAATAGAAACACCACACATTTAAAAGCATAAACAACATTAGCTTAATTCTAGTTTTTAATTGAAATACTTTTAATTCAGAAAAAATATGAAAAATAATATAAAATACCATGCATTTAAGATATTAACTTATTTCATGTGCATGTGTGTGCCTGGCTGCATTTACATATGTGTAATGTGTGTGTAAAGAAGACTGGGAGGTACAAAGAGGGGTTGAGTACCCTAGAACTGGAGTTGATAAGGTTGTGAGCCACAGTGAGGGTGCTGGGAACTGAACCTGGGTCCTCTGTATGTCCAGTATGTGCTCTTAGCCACTGAGTTACCACTTCATGCCCAGTAACATTGTTTTATCTCAGAAGTTTGAGAATCAATGTTTGATATGTTGTAAGGCATGAGTATTTTTATTGTTCAACTCTACCAATAAAAATGGTATTTCTCTTGTAATCACAATATAATCATCAGCTTTAGAAAATAAATGTACACCTATGTGCTCTGTGTATGCCTTCTGTGGGTTGCACTGTGTTGTCTCAACTGTCCCATACAGAAGCAGGAAATGAGTGATGGTGGTTTATGTTTTCGGCATTTCCCCCATGCTTTCCTGTAAATCCGGTCTCTATCTGATACTCCAGGCATTGACATTTTGAACTCTGCTTGCTGCTGACTGTTTAGTGCACTGAGGGTTGTTTCTGCTGGATGCTCTATCTAGAATTCAGACTTTCTCGTTTGTGTAGAATTATCACAAAGCAAGGGGTTCTGTTCTCAAGGCCTCACTTTTAAAACTCACTCACTGAATTTATCTTTGAAAGATATATTTTGACATCCCTTTTTAATAAGAACAGCACCTGGAATACTTACCAAAAAAATTAGATAATGAAGTTAGAATCTATAGCCTGATTTTTCATTCTGTTTATTCAGAAAATGTTTTTTATATTCTTTAAATTGAAAAGATCGTTGATATACATATTTCACAATGACTATATCTAACGGATTTAAGATATTGACAGAACTATCTTGTCTGCTAATGGAAAGGATGCAGAAGTTGGGCCGCAAGTCATTCCAATAGAAGCCTTTGTGTACAGAGGGCAGAGGCATGCATCATCATGTTTTACTCAAGAAGAGCTATTCTCACACAGCTATCTTCAACAGGAAGGAAAAATATTTTTCACTCACTGTTATTATAAACATCATACACGATGCTGCTTTTCCATTTACTTGAATAATAGCTTTGAAAAGCATTGCAAATCCCCTAGTTTGTATTTCCTATGCAAACTGTCTTAATCATAGGCAGTAGGTCTGTGGACTAACTTGATGGATCTCAGCCTTTCCTTCTCTTTCTCACTACCCGCCCCACTCACAACATCTAGAGATTTCTCTAAACAGAAGGGATAATGGAGGCCCCCTCTCTGATTGAAAACATATTGAGGTATAATGGACTACAAGGACACATATCACGGGTGACATTGGTGAAAAATCTTGCAGCAAGCGCTTCTTTCCCAAGGGAGTCATCGGTGCCTGCGGGAGGGCTGGTCATCTCTCTTCAATCCATTTCCTCAGCAGGACTTGCTGAGTGGAAGAGCCAAGCAGCCATATGGCATATTAAAGATTTCGCCTAATAAATCTAGCTAAGCAGGCCGTGCCTTCAAGCTGCCTCTTTCCAATGTATGTATATAGTGCAGTTTATTGGTTGTTACCAACATCTGGGCTGGTTACTGAGGACAGTTGTATCCCACACTGAGGATGTTGGTTCTCCATTATCTGCATCATTGACTTTGAATGTTAGAAGTATATTTTCCTGATGATGCATAGCTGCCTTTATGTGGTCCTGTAGAAATACAATGTACAGTGAAACATGATGCTGACTGAAATGGAGGGGGCCGCTTAACCTCTTTTCATTGTATCCTTATATATGCTTATATGGTTGAAAAATATATGTTGTACACTCAGAAATGAAGATGGAGAGATAAGTACGGTCTCTAGCATAAACTGTTAGAATAATATCCTTTCAGCAAAATAAGGCTTGCTTCTGTAGTTGTCTAACACTGTGGCACACTTTTATGTGATTTCAGAAATGAGTTTACTCATTTCAAATGCTTCTCCAGGTCATTTCTGTCAATACTAAAGAGAAGACAAAGGGAGGTAGTTGAACCACCCTGTGCAGAACGAAGACTGACTAACCCTTTCCCCAGATGGCACTTTGTCACAAAAGGAGAGGGACACAGACAAAGTTATTGCCACAGCTAGAAAGAAAAACAGTCATCTGAGACATGATTTCCATGATGTTTCTGCAGCTCTGGAAACAGAAAATTGCCCAGGAAAGGAGGACATGAATTGCTGATTAGATTCATGCTGCTTCTGTGAGCACTCTGCCATTGCCTTGGGCAGCTCTGAGAGGTGACAACTACGATGCCCACTTTGTTAATCTATTGCTGATTTTTTTTTTAAAAAAGCACATGATCTCTTACTTCTCCGTTTGATCACCTCATTACCAAGTTAAACCAGATGGACCATAGTTGGTATATCCATGTTTGTTAATTTTTCTGTTGGTCCTTATGTTTTTATCTCCCTTAATGCCATGTAGCAACCATTACTGGCTCCATGTTGGAAGTTAGAAACATTATTTTCTTTTTATCTTTAGCATCCAAAATAAAATCTTACTTCTGACACTATTATCATCTTAAGGAATAGATTTATTCATATATTTGATGTCAAAGCAATCTTGGAAACCACAGATCTGAATGATGGTCTTAAAGAATTTACAGCTACGACTACAGGGCAATCAAGATATATTCAGAGGAATAAAGCCTGTCTCTGAATGTGCTGCATTATACAAAACCATGAGTTTGGAGCTTTTGTAAGATAGTTCTCCTGTTCTACAAAGGAGAGAAAGAAGGAGGGGAGGAAGGAAGGAAGGAAGGAAGGAAGGAAGGAAGGAAGGAAGGAAGGAAGGAAGAAAAGAAGGAAGGAGAGAGATGATGTCATTCGAAGTACAGAAACAAAGAAGGAAATTATTTTAGATTAAAAATTTAGGGCTGGAGAGATGGCTCAGCCGTTAAAGGCTAGGCTCACAACCAAAAATTTATATACTACGTATCATGTAAAGCCACCTGTCACTGAATAACCCTTTCCAATGCCAAGAGCCAGTAAGATCATGTGAGTTTTCCATCCTTGGTAGTGTCAATCACCTACAGGGATAACTGACTTTAACCAGCAGGTGGCAATGACTCACCACTGTTTTGGATGTATATGTTGGCATGGCCATACTCTGGGCTCATTCCTAGAATCCTCCTGCACACTAGTGTGATCTTGGCCACTAGTGAGTGGAACATATCCTAACCAGAGGAGTGTGGCTGTGTGTAGCAGTCACTGTAATGGTTTCTCTTAGATTCCAATGCAAAAAGTCATGGTTTACGTGTGTGTGTGTGTGTGTGTGTGTGTGTGTGTGTGTGTGTGCGTTTTCTAGCCAGTAGATGTACCAAAACATTACTTAATAGCAGCATTCATAAGAAGATTGAGTACCGTCATTTCTCTTTGTTGACAGTATTCCAGAGAACTGCCGGAAGCCTTCACATCTATAATGTACTGCTTCACGTTGAGACTCATGAATCCAGAATGGAGGACTCAAGGCTAGCTTTGCAGAGGGTTGAGAACACAGGGTCTTTAGAAAGAGAAGAAAGGAGTATATCAAGATCAAAGAGGAAGGAAGCTGCTGTCCAAATAGCAGTATAAGACACGGATGCAGCACAGAGATTCTGTACCCTGGCTTGCTGAGATCACATCTGTCCTTACAGTCACAGTTCTCGGGTAAGAGAGTGAAGTCTCTCCGTTCTAATCCTTTTCATCTCTTCCAAAAGGCCTTGGTGTTTAAATAAACTACTGTGTCTCCATCACTTTGAAATAAAATATGTACTTATGTACTTATGAAAACAAAACCCCAGGTAAATTAGCATATTAAGTTTGCCAAATGTTTCTTTTTCAAAAGATTTATTTTATTTTATATTTATATATGTGCATTGTGTAAGTCTCTGTGTGAGTATGTACGTGTGAGTTCAGATGTCCTGGGAGGCCAGAGGTATCAGGATATGCTCTAGCTGGGGTTCAGATAGCTGGGAGTGCATTCTCTTGAACTGAGTTCAGGCCTTGCCACAGCACTCACCTTCATGGGTGAGCAGTGACTCCAGCCCTGCTAGGTATTTCTCAGTCCTTGAATGTCTCACCTAATTGCCTGTCATAAACAAGAAGGTTGAGAGGAAAGGGAGAAAATTACCCCCCCCCCACTGACTGTGCTTATTTTGAGTCACTGTGGTAAATAATTATGGAAATATATACAAATTCAGAAAATAGACTACCTCAACCAAATATTCAAATACCTACTCAGGGAGAAAACTAAGAAGTGTCATCGACTCAAACCACACTTCCAAGGCTGATTTAAACAGACTAGGCAGCTCCATATCTTCCAGTATTTTCCATACCAAACAGTTGTTTAAATGAAGTTTTAAACAAAATTGCTGGGAAATGTGACCTTGCAGCATGACTGACAATACTCAGCCTCCCCCTGGTCTGATTGTTTATGTTCCTCTCTAGACTCTCCTTATTCCCCCTTATTATGAGCCACTGAGCTGCCACCACCATCCTGAAGAGATAGCTGGTAAACATTTTATGAGACAGGCGAAGCTTTTAGAATTCCTTTTGAGCTTTGTTAAATTGAACGTGTGAAAATAAAGTTGTCCAGTGTGAAGGAGAAAAAGCATTTTTTAGTCTGCTTGGAGAGATGAAGTCACGCAGGGAGCAGGAGTTGGCAGGCCTGATTTAGTCACTGCCAAGCCCATCAGCATTATTCATTCTGATTGATTAAGGAAAACATTCCGTTTATTTTCATAGAGAGATACAGCTACATCTGGTGAGCTGTTGTATCCCATTGCAATTCACATGGGGTGTTTTATTGTTATTTTACAGAATGAAGATGACTCCTACACAAATAATAAGGTGATGATAAATAACTCAACAGTGTTTTTTTTCCTTGTATTTTGTTGGTGTTCTTTTTTTGTTTTTGATTTTATATTGCAAGAGCAAAAGAGACCTAAAAACATAAAAAAAATGAAAGCTACAGTGCTCTAATCTTGTAAGTTTGGTGTAAGATGTCTATAATACGCCACTGCAGTAATTATCAGGTTAATGATAAAGTATTCTGTCAAGTTGCTCACAGGGTTTGATGACACTCTTATGTATGTTTATAAACTTGGGTCTCCCTAGAATAACATATATCTTGTAATACAAGGTATTCTTTTGAGAATTAAGTTGCTTATATTGAACTCCCATGAGCTGTGATGCACTGTGTCTCAGACCTACATGCTATATGTTGTCCAAAGGATAAAAGGATATTATTTTCTTGGTCTTTGAAGTTTCAGCTTGTCATGTGCTCTCCTGCCTCCTGATTTAGAGTATAGTTTATGCCAAATGCTGAGTTAGGAGAGACGGTGTCTGGCAATGACCTAATTGGAATATCTTCTATTTGATAAGGATTACATGTACTCACAGAGGTAACAATTCTTTGTAATGTTTCAGGGCTCAGCTGATTTAAAAAAAAAAAGTTCCATTTAGAAAATACTTGTACCTCATCAAAGCAGCATCTCATTTGCTGAACTGTGAGTTTATAGAAAAAGTTTTCGGATATTGTTTCCTGACAGATTGTGACGTGCAAGCAGATGCGGAAGTTCAATCAAGTGTTCTACACCAGGAGAGAAAAGACTGTAAAATGATTCATCTTGGGCAGCTGCGTTTGAATGTTCAATAAGTGTTCCCAACCAGTATCCACCTGAACGTGTGAGGACCTGGGCTAGGCAGAAAGCAGACAACACTGGATTTCCATCCAGCTCGTACAGATAATTCCATTGGCATGTGTACTAAGAAAAACACTTCCCTGTGAATTAGCAGAAACCCCACTGCAGCTGCAGGTATGTTGAGTGAGCACACTTCCTATACTTATAAAACATCCCAGGGCTTGGAGCCGAGCACAAGTTATCGCCTGTAGTGTTGCTCTTTGTGCAGATAATTACCCTGCAAAGGGTTCAAGCTGGGTTAGGATACATTTTATTTTAACTCTATGACCAACCCAAACCCCTAGTAAAAGAAAGTCAAGGTGGCAAAATAGAACAGAGGGTCTATCTTAAAGTGTGCCTGTGTTTACTCCTTTAAGAAAAGACCTTGCAGAGTTAAAGGATGCAAGAGTTCTGCGAGTCATACCACATCCTTACACTCAAAACCTAAGTTAATTCCAAGAACGGTTTGACTTTTTGTCTCTCAATTTGTAGAATCAAAGAATCTCATTTTGATAAGGGCAAAATATCTAGTATTGTAAATGTTATTCTAAAATTATTTTGTAGGCTTAACATTAAAATAAACTGACTTGTTCAGTAGACACATGCTGCACACAAAATTAGGGAAATCTTACTTCCAATGTCATGACATGACCAATATTTTAATTAAATTAAGAGAACAAACTCGACAACAATATTGTGCTTCCTGGCTAAAGAAATATTTTCCATACTTGCATCCAAAATTATATAGCTTTCCAAATATATGTATGAAATACATCATGCATTTACTAAATTTACATACACACTCTCACATACACATACATGTACAAAGCAAAACTGGGGGAGCAGGAGATAACCCAATGGGGAAAGCACTTATCTGACGAGCATTTGGGCCTTAGTTTAGATCCCCAGAGCCACTGTAATTTCAGGCGCAGCAGCATGTGTTTAGAATTCCAACACTCATATGGTTAGATGGAATTTATATCCAGGAAAATGCCCATGCATTTTTTAAATCTTTCAAGCTATGGTCGCCTGGATTGTTGTGCTTTTTGCCAAGAATGACCCTGCATAGGGAGCAAACTGGATTAGGATACTCTTTTTTCTAACCCTCTGACCAACCCAAATCACCTAGTCAAACAATTCTTCTTAAAGACAGTCAAAATGACACACACTGTGGCACATACACAGTCTGGCACAAACAGTGCTGAACAACAAAAATGGGTCCTAGTCTCTAACAAGGTAGACAGTGATGATGGACAGCTGAGAGTGAGGATGGACAGCTGAGAATGTCTATTCATCCCAACACACTCATGCCTTGACATGTGTACACCAAAGTCACACAAGAACATCCACACTCATCATATGCATAAACACACACACACACACAGAGAGAGAGAGAGAGAGAGAGAGAGAGAGAGAGAGAGAGAGAGAAGAGAGAGAGGGAGAGAGAGAAAGGAGAGAGAGAGAGGAAGAGAGAGAGAAAGGAGAGAGAGAGGGAGAGAGAGAAAGGAGAGAGAGAGAAAGGAGAGAGAGAGAGAAAGAGAGAGGAACTGAATTGAAAGTTTCCTATGGGTTTTTTTTTTATGCTTTCAACTATAATTTTACTAATTCTTTGAGAGTTTTATATGTTGTATTTGGTCAGAGCTACCCCTCCACAAAGTCTCCCCATGACCAATTTGTGCTGACTAAATATCTAGATATTCTTAGGAGTTGTGCCTGCCCTGACAGTGTAGTGGGTGTAACAGGGGCCACATTCTTAAAGGAAATTGACTCTTCCTATCCAAGCATCTATAAAATTTTAATAGTTTCTCTTCCAGTGAGGAGCTGGCTGCTATAACCAAGAAAAGTTATAAAGGATTCTAAATTCAAAGCCACCTCCCATTTACAGGCTGACAATTCCATCTGGCTTGAGCTTGCTCAGGTCTTGGGTATGTTGTCACATTACCTTGAGTTCCCAAATATGTCACACTGATGTGTCTAGAAAACAGTCTGTCACTGTATCCATCTCTGACCTCAGCCTCTTACAAGTTTTTCACTTCCTCTTCTTCAAAGATCCTGGGGGGAGGAGGATTGTGAGAAAGACATTCCATTTAAGATTGAGTAATGTAGTTTCTTAGTCTCTGCAACGTGACAAGTTGTGAGTCTCTGTGAAGGTTCTCTGATGAGGGTTGAGAGGCACACAGTTTTAGGGGTATAGTAATAAATCATGAGGAGTTACTTTAAAATTGTGTCCATGTGGAAGTTTAAATGAGAATG
Source organism: Mastomys coucha (assembly GCF_008632895.1). Lineage (NCBI taxonomy): Eukaryota > Metazoa > Chordata > Mammalia > Rodentia > Muridae > Mastomys > Mastomys coucha. Next base: position 101,371,551 of record NW_022196915.1, read on the forward strand.
ACCCCCATTGACAGCTCATATATTGATGTGTATGGTTCCTACTTGGTAGAGTGTTTAAGAAGGATTAGGAGCCCCTCTCTCTCCCTCCCTCCCTCTTTCTCCCTCTCTGTCTCTCTCTCTCTCTCCCTCCCTCTCTCCCTCCCTCTCTCTCTCTGTCTCTTTCTCTTCCTCCTTCTCTCCCTCCCTCCCTCTTTCTCCCTCCCTCCCTCCCTCTCTCTCCCTCCCTCTCTCTCTGTCTCTCTCTTCCTCTCTCCCTCCCTCCCTCCCTCTCTCCCTCCCTCTCTCTCTCCCTCTCTGTCTCTCTCTGTCTCTCTCTCTGTCTCTGTCTCTCTTTGTCTCTGTCTCTGTCTCTGTCTCTCTTTGTCTCTGTCTCTGTCTGTCACTGTCTCTGTCTCTCTGTCTGTCGTCTCTGTCTCTGTCTCTGTCTCTCTCTCTCTCTCTCTCTCTCTCTCTCTCTCTCTCTCTCTCTCTCTCTCTCTGACTCCTATTTGTGCATCAGATGTAACCCTCAGGAACTGCTCTGGTGCCTTGCACACTGTCTCCTATCATGTTTCTCACCATACAGATCATGGACTCATTGTCTGAAATATTAAGCAAGGCCCAAATTCCTTTATTAGTTGCCTTGGTTGTGGTGTCTTTTCATAGCAATAGAATAGTAACAGTCTTCTTGGCCAAGTAATGATGGTAAGTTCTCCTTTAGGACCTATGTTATAAATTGTCACTGATCATGGTACCAGGCATAGGTAATACTTCCAGGAATAAACTGTAAATTCAATCAGTAAGTACATTGTTACTGCTCTGTTCATGCCACTATCAGATCACTTTTATATAATGATGAGTTCAACGCAGCAAGAATAGATTCTTTATATTCTTGCTACCTATAACCAGGGTCATTCTATGTTTGTTAAATTTTTCTAACTTTAATTTGTTTTTGATTAGTATTGTTTTTGTTGAGTTGGTTTTCTTAGCACTAGAAGATTGAACTTATGAACATGAAGTTCAGTGTTCTACCACTGAGTGATATCCCCAGTCCTTGTTTTTATATTTTTGATACATTCTCACTATTATTTTCAGACTGGTGTGGAACTTATGGAATAGCCCAGCCTGGTGTATTAACATTCTTCCTGCCTTATCTCCCAGGTGTTGTAGTTTAGGCAAAAAACTACTATCACAGGCTTCTGACATGTGTTGTGAATTGGTGTTCGTATTGGATCAACAGTGTAGTCAAACCTACTTATATGCCAATAAATTTTCAGCACTTCCTTTTAGTTTATTTTAAAATATTCCAGGGCTAACTTTAAATTACATTTTACCAATAAGAATGAATGTATTTTGAAATACGAGTAAAGTTTCTCTCTCTAACTCTACTTTCAGTACAAAATTAGAACTCACCATTCCGATGGTCTGGAGCAGAGACTGTATCTCAGATTTATTTCCAGAGATTTATCTCCTGAGAGGCTCTGACAGTACCCAACTAATACTGAAGTAGAGGCTCACAGCCATCCATTGGACTGAGCACAGGGTCCCCAGTGAAGGAGCTAGAGAAGAGACCCAAGGAGCTGAAGGGTTTGCAGCCCCTTAGGACAAACAACAATATGAACTAACTAGTACCCTCAGAGCTCCCAGGGACTAAACCACCAACCAAAGAGTACACATGGTGGGACTCATGGCTCCAGCAGCTTGTGTATAGCAGAGGATGGCCAAGTTGGTCATCAATGGGAGGAGAGGCCCTTGGTCCTGTGAAGGTTCTATGCCCCAGTGTAGGGGAATGCCAGAGTCAGTAAGCAGGAGGGGGTAGGATGGTGAGCAGGGAAAGGGGGTAAGGAACAGGGGTTTGTTTCTGTTTTTGTTTTATTTTATTTTATTTTTGGAGGGGAACCTGGGAAAAGAGATATTGTATGACATGTAAATAAAGAAACATCTCAGGGGCTGCAAACCCCTCAGCTCCATTGGTCCTTTCTCTAGCTCCTTCACTGGGGACCCTATACTCAG